>NC_056432.1:66390920-66428420 GCF_018296145.1 Oncorhynchus tshawytscha
GGATTAGCGTGGGCTCACCATAAACCTGCCGCTGCCACTCCACGCCTCGCCACAGCAGTGTGTGTGTGTATGTTTGTGTGTTTGTATCTGTTTCTCCTCACAGAAAGTCCAGCTGTCACACTGAAGAGGGAGGCAGAGTAATGTGTAATGCATGCTAGCAGCAGTGTGTTTAATATATAACGTATAATTAAGCAATAAGGCACATGGGTTGTGGTATATGGCCAATATACCAAGGCTAAGAGCTGTTCTTAGGCACAACACATCTAAACTGGTTACCAACGTAATTAGAACAGTCAAAACAAATGGTCTTACCCGTGGTATACGGTTTGATATACAACAGCTTTCAGCCAATCAAGAATCAGGGCTCGAACCACCCAGTTCATAATGTACAATACAGATAGTGAAATGTCAGGTGTCTGTCACACTGTGTACATGTCTCCAGAGCACAGTGGACATGATAACCATGTTCATGACAGCTTTAGGGGGTTAGTTGCTCTGTGCAGTGAGGTTGGATGGTGAGTAGGGGTTAGGGTGTAGTGTTTAGGATGTAGGGTACATACCTCTCCTCTGCTGTACAGAGACATGGGACAGGCTGAACATGGTGAGGAAGCGTTTCTTGTCTTCCAGTTCGGGGGCTCTGTCCATCTCCTCTGGGGTGAAGTGGGTGCTGAGGGGGGCTGGGGGAGGAGGGGTGCGTTTGGACAGAACAGCCGGGGGCGAGGGGCTGCGCTCCCTCAGCATCCTCCTCCTCTTCCTCCTCTTCTGCTGCACCAGGTGGTCACGTCGTGACACCGTGGTCAGACCAAACACACACAGGAAGTCCACTTTCTACAGGGGGAGAGGAACGTATTATAAAGCCAGGAGATAACAGTGTGTATAGAGTGTGTGTGCAGGGTAAAACCATACCTCTGTGGAGTCGTCCAGTTTGAGAGGGGGCTGCCCTGCTACCCTCCTGAGGTGGGCCCTGACCTCCTCCTCATCACTCTCATCATACGAGTCATCCAGCTCATAGTAGTAACCTGGAATGACCAGAGACAGTTAGTACTGACTTACATACAACTAACAACTTCAGTACATACTACCACCACACAACCACAACCTACAACTTCAGTACATACTACCACCACACAACCACAACCTACAACTTCAGTACATACTACCACCACACAACCACAACCTACAACTTCAGTACATACTACCACCACACAACCACAACCTACAACTTCAGTACATACTACCACTACACAACCACAACCTACAACTTCAGTACATACTACCACCACACAACCACAACCTACAACTTCACTACATACTACCACTACACAACCACAACCTACAACTTCACTACATACTACCACTACACAACCACAACCTACAACTTCACTAGATACTACCACTACACAACCACAACCTACAACTTCAGTACATACTACCACCACACAACCACAACCTACAACTTCAGTACATACTACCACCACACAACCACAACCTACAACTTCAGTACATACTACCACCACACAACCACAACCTACAACTTCAGTACATACTACCACCACACAACCACAACCTACAACTTCAGTACATACTACCACCACACAACCACAACCTACAACTTCAGTACATACTACCACTACACAACCACAACCTACAACTTCAGTACATACTACCACCACACAACCACAACCTACAACTTCAGTACATACTACCACCACACAACCACAACCTACAACTTCAGTACATACTACCACCACACAACCACAACCTACAACTTCAGTACATACTACCACTACACAACCACAACTTCAGTACATACTACCACCACACAACCACAACCTACAACTTCAGTACATACTACCACCACACAACCACAACCTACAACTTCAGTACATACTACCACCACACAACCACAACCTACAACTTCAGTACATACTACCACCACACAACCAACCTACAACTTCAGTACATACTACCACCACACAACCACAACCTACAACTTCAGTACATACTACCACTACACAACCACAACCTACAACTTCAGTACATACTACCACCACACAACCACAACCTACAACTTCAGTACATACTACCACTACACAACCACAACCTACAACTTCAGTACATACTACCACCACACAACCACAACCTACAACTTCACTACATACTACCACTACACAACCACAACCTACAACTTCAGTACATACTACCACTACACAACCACAACCTACAACTTCAGTACATACTACCACCACACAACCACAACCTACAACTTCAGTACATACTACCACCACACAACCACAACCTACAACTTCAGTACATACTACCACTACACAACCACAACCTACAACTTCAGTACATACTACCACTACACAACCACAACCTACAACTTCAGTACATACTACCACCACACAACCACAACCTACAACTTCAGTACATACTACCACCACCACACAACCACAACCTACAACTTCAGTACATACTACCACTACACAACCACAACTTCAGTACATACTACCACCACACAACCACAACCTACAACTTCACTACATACTACCACTACACAACCACAACCTACAACTTCAGTACATACTACCACCACACAACCACAACCTACAACTTCAGTACATACTACCACCACACAACCACAACCTACAACTTCAGTACATACTACCACTACACAACCACAACCTACAACTTCAGTACATACTACCACTACACAACCACAACCTACAACTTCAGTACATACTACCACCACACAACCACAACCTACAACTTCAGTACATACTACCACTACACAACCACAACCTACAACTTCAGTACATACTACCACTACACAACCACAACCTACAACTTCAGTACATACTACCACCACACAACCACAACCTACAACTTCAGTACATACTACCACTACACAACCACAACCTACAACTTCAGTACATACTACCACTACACAACCACAACCTACAACTTCAGTACATACTACCACTACACAACCACAACCTACAACTTCAGTACATACTACCACTACACAACCACAACCTACAACTTCAGTACATACTACCACTACACAACCACAACTAACAACTTCAGTACATACTACCACTACACAACCACAACCTACAACTTCAGTACATACTACCATTACACAACCACAAACTACAACTTCACTACATACTACCACTACACAACCACAACCTATAACTTCACTACATACTACCACTACACAACCACAACTAACAACTTCAGTACATACTACCACTACACAACCACAACCTACAACTTCACTACATACTACCACTACACAACCACAACCTATAACTTCAGTACATACTACCACTACACAACCACAACCTACAACTTCAGTACATACTACCACTACACAACCACAACCTACAACTTCAGTACATACTACCACTACACAACCACAACCTACAACTTCACTACATACTACCACTACACAACCACAACCTACAACTTCACTACATACTACCACTACAGAAACACAACTTCAGTACAAACTACCACTACACAACCACAACCTACAACTTCAGTACATACTACCACTACAGAAACACAACTTACAACTTCAGTACATACTACCGTTACACAACCACAACCTACAACTTCACTACATACTACCACTACAGAAACACAACTTACAACTTCAGTACATACTACCGTTACACAACCACAACCTACAACTTCACTACATACTACCACTACACAACCACAACCTACAACTTCAGTACATACTACCACTACACAACCACAACCTACAACTTCAGTACATACTACCACTACACAACCACAACCTACAACTTCAGTACATACTACCACTACACAACCACAACTAACAACTTCAGTACATACTACCACTACACAACCACAACCTATAACTTCACTACATACTACCACTACACAAACACAACCTACAACTTCAGTACATACTACCACTACACAACCACAACCTACAACTTCAGTACATACTACCACTACACAACCACAACCTACAACTTCAGTACATACTACCACTACACAACCACAACCTACAACTTCAGTACATACTACCACTACACAACCACAACCTACAACTTCAGTACATACTACCACTACACAACCACAACCTACAACTTCAGTACATACTACCACTACACAACCACAACCTACAACTTCAGTACATACTACCACTACACAAACACAACCTACAACTTCAGTACATACTACCACTACACAAACACAACTTCAGTACAAACTACCATTACACAACCACAACCTACAACTTCAGTACATACTACGTTACACAAACACAACCTACAACTTCAGTACATACTACCACTACAGAAACACAACTTACAACTTCAGTACATACTACCACTACACAACCACAACCTACAACTTCAGTACATACTACCACTACAGAAACACAACTTACAACTTCAGTACATACTACCGTTACACAACCACAACCTACAACTTCACTACATACTACCACTACACAACCACAACCTACAACTTCAGTACATACTACCACTACACAACCACAACCTACAACTTCAGTACATACTACCACTACACAACCACAACCTACAACTTCAGTACATACTACCACTACACAAACACAACCTACAACTTCAGTACATACTACCACTACAGAAACACAACTTACAACTTCAGTACATACTACCGTTACACAACCACAACCTACAACTTCACTACATACTACCACTACAGAAACACAACTTACAACTTCAGTACATACTACCACTACACAACCACAACCTACAACTTCAGTACATACTACCACTACACAACCACAACCTACAACTTCAGTACATACTACCACTACACAACCACAACTAACAACTTCAGTACATACTACCACTACACAACCACAACCTACAACTTCAGTACATACTACCACTACACAACCACAACCTACAACTTCAGTACATACTACCACTACACAACCACAACCTACAACTTCAGTACATACTACCACTACACAACCACAACCTACAACTTCAGTACATACTACCACTACACAACCACAACCTACAACTTCAGTACATACTACCACTACACAAACACAACCTACAACTTCAGTACATACTACCATTACACAACCACAACCTACAACTTCAGTACATACTACCGTTACACAACCACAACCTACAACTTCAGTACATACTACCACTACAGAAACACAACTTACAACTTCAGTACATACTACCGTTACACAACCACAACCTACAACTTCAGTACATACTACCACTACACAACCACAACTTCACTACATACTACCACTACACAACCACAACCTACAACTTCAGTACATACTACCACTACAGAAACACAAATAACAACTTCAGTACATACTACCACTACACAACCACAACCTACAACTTCAGTACATACTACCACCACACAAACAGAATCTTAACACTTTTTTAGCCTGGAATGCATTTTCAACATAACACAAAAACTAAACATCGAAACAAAATCAACTAAACTCTAAAAACACAAGCGTGAAACAATGGGTTTAGCAGCAGTAGGGTATATCTCACCTTTTTCCCTGGCCTCTCTCCTCCTCCTCTCCTCCAGGTCCAGTTTACTGACAGGCCTACGGTGCTGCTGGAGAAACTCATCATACATTAGGCCAGACTCAGGCCCCATTCCCTGGCCCAGACTATGTCCCTGGGCCTGGCTTTGTCTCCCCATTCCTGGGGGCCCCTGGAGGCTCTTCAGGGCCCCGCTGCTCTTCATCCCTCCCCCCAGCTCTCCGTACTGGCTGGGCAGGGACAGCGAGGCCCTCTGCTGGCTGAAGAAGGTCTGGGTGGATTTCTCCAGCTCTGCCAGGAAGGTGCTGGGCTCAGGCAGCCCCGGGGGGCCTCGGAGTGGGGGGTGGTACTTCTCCAGGCCCCCGTCCCGGTCCCTGCCCCTCCGGAGCCCATCCTCCAGTTTGGGAGGCAAGCGGCTGAGGTCGTAGTGGCCCAAGCCCGGTGGGTCGTGGTGGGTGGTGCGTCGTGAGTCCGAGGCGGTATCGATGAGGGCGGCGGGGTTCCACAGGGTGGTGGGAGGAGGGGGGTGGGGGTGGTCGCGGGACTGGAGGGGTTTGGGGGAGATGAGAGGAGGAGGGGCGCCCAGGTGGGGGTGGATGTCGCGGCCACCTGGCTCGTGGTGATTTGGTATGGACCTGTGGGAGAGAGAGAGAGAGAGAGAGAGAGAGAGAGACAGAGAGAGAGAGAGAGAGAGAGAGAGAGAGAAAGAGAGACTGTAATGAGCACTGTGTTGTGTCACAATGAGCCATGATACACACACATTCCTCTGTAATTCACACACCTAAACTCCACACATACACCTTCTCCCAGATACACACACATTCCTCTGTGATTGACACACCTAAACTCCACACATACACCTTCTCCCAGATACACACACATTCCTCTGTAATTCACACACCTAAACTCCACACATCCACCTTCACCCAGATACACACACATTCCTCTGTCATTGACACACCTAAACTCCACACATCCACCTTCACCCAGATACACACACATTCCTCTGTGATTGACACACCTAAACTCCACACATACACCTTCTCCCAGATACACACACATTCCTCTGTAATTCACATACCTAAACTCCACAGATACACATTCTCCCAGATACACACACCTATAGGTAGACACCTCCCTCCCTCTGTTCTCTCTCTTTTCCTCTCTGTGATGGTCTTATCAGGTCCAGGCAGAGTAGCCCGGAGTATAGTGGAGAGGAAAGGAGAGGAGGATGTGGTCAGAGTACACAGGCCTCTGCTCTACACCTCGACAGCCAGCCTGGGTTGCTTTGATCTACCACTGCCTTTCAACACACATGGTTCACACAGAGGAATACTGACAGACGGACAAACATGACAGGATGAAACAGACACAGATTCAACTGACAGACAGACAGACAGACTCAGGATGAGGGAGAGAAAACAACTATCAGACAGATAACAAAAACAGAGACTGTCAGATGGAAGGACACAGACGGAGGGACAGAACTGTCCAGAACCTCTCAATACCAAACCTGGCACTCTACCTCCTAATCTGACTCTACATGCCTCCAGCTATATGGACTCTCTCTGAGTGTGGGTGTGTGTATCTGCAATCTGC
This sequence comes from Oncorhynchus tshawytscha, assembly GCF_018296145.1. Taxonomy (NCBI): domain Eukaryota; kingdom Metazoa; phylum Chordata; class Actinopteri; order Salmoniformes; family Salmonidae; genus Oncorhynchus; species Oncorhynchus tshawytscha. The sequence goes on from NC_056432.1 coordinate 66,398,075, forward strand.
AGCCCCTGGGTTGTAAAGAACCCAGCACACCGTATCAAGGTGATTATATAGCAGGATTACAGATAGGAACAGTGTGTCTACCAGACCTGTATTAACCCCACCCATGAAACCTGACCTACCTACTAAAACACATGGCAGGGCCAGCAACGCACACACGCACGCACGCGCACGCGCACGCGCACGCACACACACACACACACACACACACACACACACACACACACACACACACACACACACACACACACACACACACAGAGGGGAGAACAGGGGGCTTAAGCTGTACAAGGTGGAGAAGATTAGGTAAGAATTAGCCTTTTTATATTTTAGCTGCCCCCTTACTGCCTGAATGATAATGTAAATATCCTCCTGATGAGCCAATAACCATCCGGCATTAGGACCCCAACTAACTGAAACCAATCAAGGACATCACTACCCCAGAAGCCTTAGAGCCCACTGTGTGTGTGTGTATGTGTGTGTGTGTGTGTGTGTGTGTGTGTGTGTGTGTGTGTGTGTGTGTGTGAGTGAGTGATGGGGCTGTCAGGTGTTAGGAGATAGGAATCGAGAGGATGATTCATGTGACTGCATTTATCTTCCCCTACATCCTCTTGCCTAACAGACTTGTGAAGGCTGCCATACAGCAGCATGGCACTGCACCGTACGCAGCTAGAAACTGTCCCCATCAGGAAGGCAGTGACACGATCACAGCCAGCACACATCACAGAGAGAGAGAGAGGGAGAGAGAGAGAGAGAGGGAGAGGGAGAGAGGGAGAGAAAGAGAGAAAAAGAGAGAGAGGGAGAGAGAGAGAGGGAGGGAGAGAAAGAGAGAGCAACTCAGATTCTACCATATCTCACAGCTCCTGCAAACTGCACCAGTGAAGTGAGTAAAATAACTACATCTGGAGAACTAGAGAGTACAAATCCCTCTCTATTAGAGTGTAGAGGGTATTTGAAAGCAAATTACGGACTCCTCTTTAAATCAGCGTATTCCCCCAAAGCTCAGTTGTCCTGAGTCTGCACAACATTGCCAGGACCTAGGATCAAGGGAGACACTCATGTGTTTTAGTACTATATCTCTTGACACATTGATGAAAATAATCATGGCCTCTAAACCTTCAAGCTGCATACTGGACCCTATTCCAACTAAACTACTGAAAGAGCTGCTTCCTGTGCTTGGCCCTCCTATGTTGAACATAATAAACAGCTCTCTATCCACCGGATGTGTGGAAACTCACTACAAGTGGCTGTTGCACAGCAACTCAGTGCCTTCCTGAAGACAAACAATGTATACGAAATGCTTCAGTCTGGTTTTAGACCCCATCATAGCACTGAGACTGCACTTGTGAAGGTGGTAAATGACGTTTTAATGGCCCCAGACTGAGCTCTGCATCTGTCCTCGTGCTCCTAGACCTTAGCGCTGCTTTTGATACCATCGATCACCACATTCTTTTGGAGAGATTGGAAACCCAAATTGGTCTACATGGACAAGGTCTGGCCTGGTTTAGATCTTATCTGTCGGAAAGATATCAGTTTGTCTTGGTGGATGGTTTGTCCTCTGACAAACCTCTGACAAATCAACAATTTCGGTGTTCTTCAAGGCTCCATTTTAGGACCACTATTGTTTTCACTATATATTTTACCTCTTGGTGATGTCATTCGGAAACATAATGTTAACTTTCACTGCCATGCGGATGTCACACAGCTGTACATTTCGATGAAACATGGTGAAGCCCCAAAATTGCCCCTCCCTGGAAGCCTGTGTTTCAGACATAAGGAAGTGGATGGCGGCAAATGTTCTACTTTTAAACTCGGACAAAACAGAGATGCTTGTTCTAGGTCCCAAGAAACAAAGAGATCTTCTGTTGAATCTAACAATTCATCTTGATGGTTGTACAGTCGTCTAAAACAAAACTATGAAGGACCTTGGCGTTACTCTGGACCCTGATCTCTCTTTTGATGAACATATCAAGACTGTTTCAAGGACAGCTTTTTTCCATCTACGTAACATTGCAAAAATCAGAAACTTTCGGTCCAAAAATGATGCAGAAACATTAATCCGTGCTTTTGTTACTTCTAGGTTAGACTACTGCAATGCTCTACTTTCCGGCTACCCGGATAAAACACAAAATAAACTTCAGTTAGTGCTAAATACGGCTGCTAGAATCTTGACTAGAATAAAAATATTTGATCATATTACACCAGTGCTAGCCTCTCTACACTGGTTTCCTGTTAAGGCAAGGGATGATTTCAAGGTTTTACTGCTAACCTACAAAGCATTACATGGGCTTGCTCCTACCTATCTTTCTGATTTGGTCCTGCCGTACATACCTACACGTACGCTACGGTCACAAGATGCAGGCCTCCTTACTGCCCCTAGAATTTCTAAGCAAACAGCTGGAGGCAGGGCTTTCTCCTATAGAGCTCCATTTCTATGGAATGGTCTGCCTATCCAAGTGAGAGACGCAGACTCGGTCTCAACCTTTAAGTCTTTATTGAAGACTCATCTCTTCAGTAGGTCCTATGACTGAGTGTAGTCTGGCCCAGGAGTGTGAAGGTGAACGGAAAGGCACTGGAGCAACGAACCGCCCTTACTGTCTCCGCCTGGCCGATCTCCCTCTCTCCACCGGGATTCTCTGCCTCTAACCCTGCCTCTCTGCCTCTAACCCTGCCTCTAACAGGGGCTGAGTCACTGGCTTACTGGTGCTCTTCAATGCCGTCCCTAGGAGGGGTGCGTCACTTGAGTGGATTGAGTCACTGACATGATCTTCCTGTCTGGGTTGCCCCCTTTTGTTGTGTCGTGGCGGAGACCTTCGTGGGCTATACTCGGGCCTTGTCTCAGGGTAATAGGTTGGTTGTTGAAGATATCCCATAGTGGTGTGGGGGCTGTGCTTTGGCAAAGTGGGTGGGGTTATATCCTGCCTGTTTGGCCCTGTCCGGGGGTATCATCGGATGGGGCCACAGTGTCTCCCGACCCCCCCTGTCTCAGCCTCCAGTATTTATGCTGCAGTAGTTTATGTGTCAGGGAGTTAGGGTCAGTCTGTTATCTCTGGAGTACTTCTCCTGTCTTATCTGGTGTCCTGTGTGAATTTAAGTATGCTCTCTCTAATTCTCTCTCTGTCTCTTTTTTTTCTCTTTCTTTCTTTCTTTCTTTCTTTCTTTCTTTCTTTCTCTCTCTCTCTCGGAGGACCTGAGCCCTAGGACCATGCCTCAGGACTACCTGACCTGATGACTCCTTGCTGTCCCCAGTCCACCTGGCTGTGCTGCTGCTCCAGTTTCAACTGTTCTGCCTGCGGCTATGGAACCCTGACCTGTTCACAGGACGTGCTACCTTGTCCCAGACCTTCTGTTTTGGACTCTCTCTCTACCGCACCTGCTGTCTCTAACTCTGAATGATTGGCTATGAAAAGCCAACTAACATATACTCCTGAGGTGCTGACCTGTTGCAACCTCTACAACCACTGTGATTATTATTATTTGACCCTGCTGGTCATCTATGAACATTTGAACATCTTGGCCATGTTCTGTTATAATCTCCACCCGGCTGGCCACCCCCGACTGGCCACCCCTCATATCCTGGTTCCTCTGTAGGTTTCTTCCTAGGTCCTGGCCTTTCTAGGGAGTTTTTCCTAGCCACAGTGCTTCTACACCTGCATTGCTTGCTGTTTGGGGTTTTAGGCTGGGTTTCTGTACAGCACTTTGTGACATCAGCTGATGTAAGAAGGGCTTCATAAATACATTTGATTGATTGAATTTGATTGATTTGTATGTATGTGTATGTGTGTGTGTGTCTAACCTGTGTGTGTCGGAGCGTAGCTCTCCTCCCTCCCCAGGTCGTCCCAAGTCCAGGTGTTGCTCTAAGACCTGCTGTCTGAACTCTGACACCTGGTACTGACGATCCTCCTTCTCCTGGCGAAGCATCCGTTGCCGCGCCAACCAGCGCTCTTCCTCATTGGTCCGCTGGAGCATCATGGCAGCGGTGAGACCCGCCCCCACGCCGCCGGGCCCCAGGTAGAGGCCATGGGCAGAGACCAGGCCGGGAACGCCGTGATGTGATTGGCTCAGGGAGGAGTGGAGGCCTGGTGGCATTGGCTTAGGAGCTTGGAGGGCGGGCTCTTTGGTTTTGTCTGAAAAGAGGGGGAAAATGTGTTTTTATCCTGATTATTGAAGACCCATATCAGTGTGATGTGAACTGTTTTTATTGAGGTGACACGGGTCATGGAAATATTTTCAGTGGTACAATATAAAGTTAGGCAGGACTGTGCTTGAGAGGTTTGGAGGACGGTGGGATGGGGTGGTGTTGTGTCGTACCTGGCCGGTTGGGGGTGAGTCTCTCAGGCTTGGTTCTGTCCTCCTGTCCTCTCATGGCATGGAGCTCAGCCAGGTAGTGACTCTCCATCGCCTTGGACTGTAGCTCCTTCTCTCTCATCACTCTCTCCTTCTGCCTCTCCTTCTGCCTCTCCATCTCCCTCTCTCTCTCTCGCTCCTTCTCTCTCTCCCTCTCCCTCTCCCGCTCACGCTCTCTTTCCCGCTCCAGCTCCTTCTCTCTTTCTCGCTCCCTCTCTCTTTCTCTCTCCCGCTCCTTCTCTCGCTCCGCCTCACGCTCCCTCTCTTTCTCGCGCTCTCGTTCACGCTCGCGCTCCCTCTCTCGCTGTCGGAGCTCATCTTCCATCTGGAGCCTGTAGAAGAGAGACATAAGGGAAGAGAGAAGGAAAGAGACAAGGGAAGAGAGAAGGAAAGAGAGACATGGGGGAAGAGAGAAGGAAAGAGAGACATAAGGGAAGAGAGAAGGAAAGAGAGACATAAGGGAAGAGAGAAGGAAAGAGAGACATGGGGGAAGAGAGAAGGAAAGAGAGACATAAGGGAAGAGAGAAGGAGAGAGAAACATAAGGAAAGAGAGAAGGAAAGAGAGACATAAGGGACGAGAGAAGGAAAGAGAGACATAAGGGAAGAGAGAAGGAAAGAGAGACATAAGGAAAAAGAGAAGGAAAGAGAGACATAAGGAAAAAGAGAAGGAAAGAGAGACATAAGGAAAAAGAGAAGGAAAGAGAGACATAAGGAAAAAGAGAAGGAAAGAGAGAGATAAGGGAAGAGAGAAGGAAAGAGAGACATTAGGGAAGAGAGAAGGAAAGAGAGACATGGGGGAAGAGAGAAGGAAAGAGAGACATAAGGGAAGAGAGAAGGAGAGAGAAACATAAGGAAAGAGAGAAGGAAAGAGAGACATAAGGGACGAGAGAAGGAAAGAGAGACATAAGGGAAGAGAGAAGGAAAGAGAGACATAAGGAAAAAGAGAAGGAAAGAGAGACATAAGGAAAAAGAGAAGGAAAGAGAGAGATAAGGGAAGAGAGAAGGAAAGAGAGACATTAGGGAAGAGAGAAGGAAAGAGAGACATAAGGGAAGAGAGAAGGAGAGAGAGACATAAGGGAAGAGAGAAGGAGAGAGAGACATAAGGGAAGAGAGAAGGAGAGAGAGACATAAGGGAAGAGAGAAGGAGAGAGAGACATAAGGGAAGAGAGAAGGAGAGAGAGACATTAGAGAAGAGAGAAGGAAAGAGAGACATTAGAGAAGAGAGAAGGAAAGAGAGACATTAGGGAAGAGAGAAGGAAAGAGACATAAGGGAAGAGAGAAGGAAAGAGAGACATTAGGGAAGAGAGAAGGAAAGAGAGACATAAGGGAAGAGAGAAGGAAAGAGAGACATTAGGGAAGAGAGAAGGAAAGAGACATAAGGGAAGAGAGAAGGAAAGAGAGACATAAGGGAAGAGAGAAGGAAAGAGAGACATTAGGGAAGAGAGAAGGAAAGAGAGACATAAGGGAAGAGAGAAGGAAAGAGAGACATTAGGGAAGAGAGAAGGAAAGAGAGACATAAGGGAAGAGAGAAGGAGAGAGAGACATTAGGGAAGAGAGAAGGAAAGAGAGACATAAGGGAAGAGAGAAGGAAAGAGAGACATTAGGGAAGAGAGAAGGAAAGAGAGACATAAGGGACAAGAGAAGGAGAGAGAGACATAAGGGAAGAGAGAAGGAAAGAGACATAAGGGAAGAGAGAAGGAAAGAGAGACATTAGGGAAGAGAGAAGGAAAGATACATAAGGGAAGAGAGAAGGAAAGAGAGACATTAGGGAAGAGAGAAGGAAAGAGAGACATTAGGGAAGAGAGAAGGAAAGAGAGACATTAGGGAAGAGAGAAGGAAAGAGAGACATTAGGGAAGAGAGAAGGAAAGAGAGACATTAGGGAAGAGAGAAGGAAAGAGAGACATTAGGGAAGAGAGAAGGAAAGAGAGACATAAGGAAAAATAGAAGGAAAGAGAGACATAAGGAAAAAGAGAAGGAAAGAGAGACATAAGGGAAGAGAGAAGGAAAGAGAGACATAAGGGAAGAGAGAAGGAAAGAGAGACATAAGGGACAAGAGAAGGAAATAGAAACATAAGGAAAGAGAGAAGGAGAGAGAAACATAAGGGAAGAGAGAAGGAAAGAGACATAAAGAAAGAGAGAAGGAAAGAGAGACATAAGGGAAGAGAAGGAGAGAGAGACATAAGGGACGAGAGACATAAGGGAAGAGAGAAGGAAAGAGAGACATTAGGGAAGAGAGAAGGAAAGAGAGACATAAGGAAAAAGAGAAGGAAAGAGAGACATAAGGAAAAAGAGAAGGAAAGAGAGACATAAGGAAAAAGAGAAGGAAAGAGAGAGATAAGGGAAGAGAGAAGGAAAGAGAGACATTAGGGAAGAGAGAAGGAAAGAGAGACATGGGGGAAGAGAGAAGGAAAGAGAGACATAAGGGAAGAGAGAAGGAGAGAGAAACATAAGGAAAGAGAGAAGGAAAGAGAGACATAAGGGACGAGAGAAGGAAAGAGAGACATAAGGGAAGAGAGAAGGAAAGAGAGACATAAGGAAAAAAGAGAAGGAAAGAGAGACATAAGGAAAAAGAGAAGGAAAGAGAGAGATAAGGGAAGAGAGAAGGAAAGAGAGACATTAGGGAAGAGAGAAGGAAAGAGAGACATAAGGGAAGAGAGAAGGAGAGAGAGACATAAGGGAAGAGAGAAGGAGAGAGAGACATAAGGGAAGAGAGAAGGAGAGAGAGACATAAGGGAAGAGAGAAGGAGAGAGAGACATAAGGGAAGAGAGAAGGAGAGAGAGACATAAGGGAAGAGAGAAGGAAAGAGAGACATTAGAGAAGAGAGAAGGAAAGAGAGACATTAGGGAAGAGAGAAGGAAAGAGACATAAGGGAAGAGAGAAGGAAAAGAGAGACATAAAGGGAAGAGAGAAGGAAAGAGAGACATAAAGGGAAGAGAGACATAAGGAAGAGAGAAGAAAGAGAGACATAAGGGAAGAGAGAAGGAAAGAGAGACATTAGGGAAGAGAGAAGGAAAGAGAGACATAAGGGAAGAGAGAAGGAAAGAGAGACATTAGGGAAGAGAGAAGGAAAGAGAGACATAAGGGAAGAGAGAAGGAGAGAGAGACATTAGGGAAGAGAGAAGGAAAGAGAGACATAAGGGAAGAGAGAAGGAAAGAGAGACATTAGGGAAGAGAGAAGGAAAGAGAGACATAAGGGAAGAGAGAAGGAGAGAGAGACATAAGGGAAGAGAGAAGGAAAGAGACATAAGGGAAGAGAGAAGGAAAGAGAGACATTAGGGAAGAGAGAAGGAAAGATACATAAGGGAAGAGAGAAGGAAAGAGAGACATTAGGGAAGAGAGAAGGAAAGAGAGACATTAGGGAAGAGAGAAGGAAAGAGAGACATTAGGGAAGAGAGAAGGAAAGAGAGACATAAGGAAAAATAGAAGGAAAGAGAGACATAAGGAAAAAGAGAAGGAAAGAGAGACATAAGGAAAAAGAGAAGGAAAGAGAGACATAAGGAAAAAGAGAAGGAAAGAGAGACATAAGGAAAAAGAGAAGGAAAGAGAGACATAAGGGAAGAGAGAAGGAAAGAGAGACATAAGGGAAGAGAGAAGGAAAGAGAGACATAAGGGACGAGAGAAGGAAATAGAAACATAAGGAAAGAGAGAAGGAGAGAGAAACATAAGGGAAGAGAGAAGGAAAGAGACATAAAGAAAGAGAGAAGGAAAGAGAGACATAAGGGAAGAGAAGGAGAGAGAGACATAAGGGACGAGAGACATAAGGGAAGAGAGAAGGAAAGAGAGACATTAGGGAAGAGAGAAGGAGAGAGACATAAGGGAAGAGAGAAGGAAAGAGAGACATTAGGGAAGAGAGAAGGAGAGAGACATAAGGGAAGAGAGAAGGAAAGAGAGACATTAGGGAAGAGAGAAGGAGAGAGACATAAGGGAAGAGAGAGAAGGAGAGAGTGACATTAGGGAAGAGAGAAGGAAAGAGTGACATTAGGGAAGAGAGAAGGAGAGAGAGACATAAGGGAAGAGAGAAGGAAAGAGACATAAGGGAAGAGAAGGAGAGAGAGACATAAGGGAAGAGAGAGAAGGAGAGAGAGACATAAGGGAAGAGAGAGAAGGAGAGAGAGACATAAGGGAAGAGAGACATAAGGGAAGAGAGACGGAGAGAGAGACATAAGGGAAGAGAGAAGGAGAGAGAGACAAGGGAAGAGAGAAGGAAAGAGAGACATAAGGGAAGAGAGAAGGAGAGAGAAACATAAGGAAAGAGAGAAGGAAAGAGAGACATTAGGGAAGAGAGAAGGAAAGAGAGACATTAGGGAAGAGAGAAGGAAAGAGTGACATTAGGGAAGAGAGAAGGAGAGAGAGACATAAGGGAAGAGAGAAGGAGAGAGACATACGGGAAGAGAGAAGGAAAGAGAGACATAAGGGAAGAGAGAAGGAAAGAGAGACATAAGGGAAGAGAGAAGGAAAGAGAGACATAAGGGAAGAGAGAAGGAAAGAGAGACATAAGGGAAGAGAGAAGGAAAGAGAGACATAAGGGAAGAGAGAAGGAAAGAGAGACATACGGGAAGAGAGAAGGAAAGAGAGACATAAGAGAAGAGAGAAGGAAAGAGGGACATTAGGGAAGAGAGAAGGAAAGAGAGACATAAGGGAAGAGAGAATTTCCCATTTTGTGTGTGTGTACACTATATGTGTATGTATGTGTGTGTAGAAGAGGACAGTACCTTTCAGATAGTCTCTCAGACTGCAGAGCGGACAGTGAGGCGTGCGTGAGGTCCCCAGGGTAGCGGACCCCCTGCAGGTGCATGTGGACAGCAGAGGGGTGCAGGGGGGGCAGGCCTCCCCCTCCTTGGAGCTGGTAGAACGGTGACCTCAGAGCTGATAGACAGAATGGATCATCCATCCTGAGAGAGAGAGAGAGAGAGGGGGGAGAGAGAGAGAGGAGAGAGAGGTAGAGAGAGAGAGAAAGAGAGAGAGAGGGGGGAGTTGAAAGGAAGAGAGAGAGAGAGAGAAAGAAAGTATGAGAGAAAAGGAGAGACAGAGAGAGTGTGTGTGTGTTGTCAGTCTGATGTCTGTGTCTGTCTGTCTCTGCCTCTCTATGGCTCATCTCATCATTAACTCCATTACTGGGCTGTGTGTGATGACTTCTGCCCTCCTCTCATCCTGCTGTGCTGCTGACATAGCACGGTCATGCACCCTGTCCCATAGCCTACAGCAGACAGCACATCAAACCCACACACACACGCCTGCAAATGACAAGATCGAATCCTAACTAAGCACTACCTGTCTCCATCAATTCTAACCCTTGTCATCAAACTGTCTGTCCACAGAAAAAAAGACAAGAGGCTAACTGGGGCTGTCTTCAACATCCCTGGAGGTAGTAGCCACTGACAACAACATCAAACACTAGCTAGCATGTTTTTATCCCTAGCCTTGAGTGTTAGCAAGCACTGGAAACGGAAAGAGTACCAAAGACTAGGGGCTAACTGGAGCTTTAGCATTGGTGTCATTTAAAACCACTGAAACAGTATCCAACACTAGAGGCAATCCAAAGGTTCTGTTAGCACCGCTACCTAGCAGTAGATCAACGAGTGTTGTCCTGACTCACCTGTATGGGGCGAAGGAGGGATGTGGCAGGTAGGAGGGATGGTAGTAGGCGGCGGCGGTGGCGGGGTCCAGGCCCAGGGGCAGTCCAGAAGGCATGCGGAGGTCCTCGGCCGTGGCGTAGGGGCGGAACCCCCGCAGGTACTCCTCTGGTACACCACCAGGGGGCACTCCATGGGGCAACTGCCTGGGCAGACTGGTGAGAGGAGAGGAAGGGAGGAGAGGGAGAGAGGGAAGGAAGTATATAGGAATAATGACGGAAGATGAGGGGTAGGGAGAGGAGGAAGAGAAGGAGGGAGGGGAATAGGAAGCGAGGGGATTTACTTAGTTAATTGTATTTGATCATTATAAATACACCTTATAAAAGACAGGGTAGGACAGAGTTTACTGTCAGCGCTGTACTGTACAGGCAGTGTTACTGACTTGAGGGGCTGGAAGCGTGCGTCCTGCATGACAGCACCGGGGCTCAGGCCAAAGGCATAGGGGTTTCCTATGAGGTGAGCAGGGACTGAGGGGCCACCTTTCTCCTGCTGGTGGGGCGCCTCTGCTCCCAGACGCTCCCTACTGACCCCACGAGGGCCCGAGTCAGTCTGAGAGAAAGAGAGAGCAAGAGGGGAGGGAGAGAGGGAAAAGCACAGTCTTAGTAATTGTTCCCGGGGGCCTGTGACCGACACAGTTGTCCACACACATGGACCACATCCTGGGGATGAGAGGAGGGAAGAATAGGCCCCTCTCTCCATCTCTGGTAACATCCCCCACCCCCAGGCCCTATTCTCACACACACACACACGCACGCACGCACACACACACACACACACACACACACACACACACACACACACACACACACACACACACACACACACACACACACACACACACAGAAATTGAGCGCTCTCGTCATACTAAGCAAGGCTAGTCATCTGCTCTCTGAAGAGGACACCGTGAAATGGAAGAAAATCAACAGTCACAGACATTCCTCAGCACGAAGCAGACACGAGCTCCTTTACACTGCATCACATCCTCTACTGCTGCTACTGTTCTCTTACTTCACAGATGGAAACAGTCTTGTTCAGGACATATGAGTGTAGGTGTGGTAGAGACACTGAAGCAGTAGTCTGAGCCTCTTCTAGCCAGCACACTGACTGTGATCCTGACAACAGAGCAGGAGTCTGTGTGTGTGTCTGGAGATGTGCCATGCTAGAACATCAACTGGCGGTGAAAACAAAGCCCACAGCAGCATCTGCTCCCCCTCTCTCTTCCTCTCCCCTCACTCTCTCTCTCTCTCTCTCCCTCTCTCTCTCTGGCAGCATGCCTGGGATCACTTCCCCAATCTCACAACACAGACACATAAACACACACCGTTTCAGCCCAACAAAGGCAACCTGCAGAGAAGCTTTGGTTTGTCCCAGCCTACATATCCACTTACAGTATTTAATCCAGGGAAAGGAGAGAGGGGGAGGGAGAAGAACAGTATTTAGTCCAGGGTATGGAGAGGTCTTAGGGAGAAGAACAGTATTTCGTCCAGGGTATGGAGAGAGGGAGAGGGAGAAGAACAGTATTTAGTCCAGGGTATGGAGAGAGGGAGAAGAACCGTATTTAGTCCACGGTATGGAGAGAGGGAGAAGGAGAAGAACAGTATTTAGTCCAGGGTATGGAGAGAGGGACAGGGAGAAGAACAGTATTTAGTCCAGGGTATGGAGAGAGGGAGAGGGAGAAGAACAGTATTTAGTCCAGGGTATGGAGAGAGGGAGAAGAACAGTATTTAGTCCAGGGTATGGAGAGAGGGAGAGGGAGAAGAACAGTATTTAGTCCAGGGTATGGAGAGAGAGAGAAGAACAGTATTTAGTCCAGGGTATGGAGAGAGGGAGAGGGAGAAGAACAGTATTTAGTCCAGGGTATGGAGAGAGGGAGAAGAACAGTATTTAGTCCAGGGCATGGAGAGAGGGAGAGGGAGAAGAACAGTATTTAGTCCAGGGTATGGAGAGAGGGAGAAGAAAGTATTTAGTTCAGGGTATGGAGAGAGGCTGAGGGAGAAGAACAGTATTTAGTCCAAGGCATGGAGAGAGGGAGAACAACAGTATTTAGTCCAGGGTATGGAGAGAGGGAGAACAACAATATTTAGTCCAGGGTATGGAGAGAGGGAGAAGAACAGTATTTAGTCCAGGGTATGGAGAGAGGGAGAAGAACAGTATTTAGTCCAGGGTATGGAGAGAGGGAGAAGAACAGTATTTAGTCCAGGGTATGGAGAGAGGGAGAAGAACAGTATTTAGTCCAGGGTATGGAGAGAGGGAGAAGAACCGTATTTAGTCCACGGTATGGAGAGAGGGAGAAGGAGAAGAACAGTATTTAGTCCAGGGTATGGAGAGAGGGAGAGGGAGAAGAACAGTATTTAGTCCAGGGTATGGAGAGAGGGAGAGGGAGAAGAACAGTATTTAGTCCAGGGTATGGAGAGAGGGAGAAGAACAGTATTTAGTCCAGGGCATGGAGAGAGGGAGAGGGAGAAGAACAGTATTTAGTCCAGGGTATGGAGAGAGGGAGAAGAACAGTATTTAGTTCAGGGTATGGAGAGAGGCTGAGGGAGAAGAACAGTATTTAGTCCAAGGCATGGAGAGAGGGAGAACAACAGTATTTAGTCCAGCGTATGGAGAGAGGGAGAAGAACAATATTTAGCCCAGGGTATGGAGAGAGGGAGAAGAACAGTATTTAGTCCAGGGTATGGAGAGAGGGAGAAGAACAGTATTTAGTCCAGGGTATGGAGAGAGGGAGAAGAACAGTATTTAGTCCAGGGTATGGAGAGAGGCTGAGGGAGAAGAACAGTATTTAGTCCAGGGTATGGAGAGAGGCTGAGGGAGAAGAACAGTATTTAGTCCAAGGCATGGAGAGAGGGAGAAGAACAGTATTTAGTCCAGGGTATGGAGAGAGGCTGAGGGAGAAGAACAGTATTTAGTCCAGGGTATGGAGAGAGGCTGAGGGAGAAGAACAGTATTTAGTCCAGGGTATGGAGAGAGGGAGAAGAACAGTATTTAGTCCAGGGTATGGAGAGAGGGAGAGGGAGAAAAGCATCATATGAGTGGCTGGGTTCAAGGGCTCTTGGAGAGAAACGGAAGAGAGGGTAGAAAAACGTAGGGAGAGGATGATGGTAGAGAATGCCCAGGGATGAGAGTGGTTATTCCCTCTCTTCTGCACCCTCCTCTCCCCACACACCAGATAATAGGAGAGGTAAGAGCTAGGGTACTGTTGCCATTGAAACACGTACAATGGCAGGGGGAGGAGGTAGGAAGGTACCCTGCTAAATTAACCCCTTGGATTCCTGGGAATAACGGTAGGTTTTTCTACATCACTGTGTGTATATAGTATGTTTGTGTGTGTCTCTTTCTGCTGTCACTGAGAAAATGCATCCCATTTACCCCTACCCCCTGTCCCATTATGCTCACCCCTTCAAACCATTACCCCTACCCCCTCTCCCAGCCAATGACCTGGGGTGACACTGACACACTAACATTTCATATTAAATGCCTCTAATGTTCGCCCCTCGTTGTTGTTTAACATGCTTCACTGAGCAGCCAGGCAGAGTGGCCCCTGTCCCTCGCCCCAAACCCCCACGCCATGCCGCGCCTCCCCAGTCCCCCCTAATGGCTGTGTTAGCGTCAGGGAGGTGGGCTCTCCCTCCCCGATGAGCAGCCAACTGGAAAAGTGGTTCAGATATGTCAAAATAACTCAAAATCAGAGAGGCCCGCTCCCCCTCCATCCTCTCTCTTCCCCTGCCTCTTCCCTCCCGCTCCCCCTCCATCCTCATCCACCCTCCTTCTTCAACCCTCTCTCTTCCCCTGCCTCCTCCTCCCTCCCGCTCCCCCTCCATCCTCATCCACCCTCCTTCTTCAACCCTCTCTCTTCCCCTGCCTCCTCCTCCCTCCCACTCCCCCTCCATCCTGATCCACCCTCCTTCTTCAACCCTCTCTCTTCCTCTGCCTCCTCCTCCCTCCCGCTCCCCCTCCATCCTCATCCACCCTCCTTCTTCAACCCTCTCTCTTCCCCTGCCTCCTCCCTCCCACTCCCCTCCATCCTCATCCACCCTCCTTCTTCAACCCTCTCTCTTCCTCTGCCTCCTCCTCCCTCCCACTCCCCTTCATCCACCCTCCTTCTTCAACCCTCTCTCTTCCTCTGCCTCCTCCTCCCTCCCCCTCCCCCTCATCCACCCTCCTTCTTCAACCCTCTCTCTCCTCTGCCTCCTCCTCCCTCCCGCTCCCCCTCCATCCTCATCCACCCTCCTTCTTCAACCCTCTCTCTTCCTCTGCCTCCTCCTCCCTCCCTCTCCCCCTCATCCACCCTCCTTCTTCAACCCGCTCTCTTCCTCTGCCTCCTCCTCCCTCCCTCTCCCCCTCATCCACCCTCCTTCTTCAACCCTCTCTCTTCCTCTGCCTCCTCCTCCCTCCATCCTCCTCCACACCCTTCTTCAACCCTCTCTCTTCCTCTGCCTCCTCCTCCCGCCCGCTCCCCCTCCATCCTCATCCACCCTCCTTCTTCAACCCTCTCTCTTCCTCGGCCTCCTCCTGCCTCCCGCTCCCCCTCCATCCTCATCCACCCTCCTTCTTCAACCCTCTCTCTTCCTCTGCCTCCTCCTCCCCCCATCCTCATCCACCCTCCTTCTTCAACCCTCTCTCTTCCTCTGCCTCCTCCTCCCTCCCGCTCCCCCTCATCCACCCTCCTTCTTCAACCCTCTCTCTTCCTCTGCCTCCTCCTCCCTCCCACTCCCCCTCCATCCTCATCCACCCTCCTTCTTCAACCCTCTCTCTTCCTCTGCCTCCTCCTCCCTCCCACTCCCCCTCATCCACCCCCTTCTTCAAACCTCTCTCTTCCTCTGCCTCCTCCTCCCTCCCACTCCCCTCATCCACCCCCCTTCTTCAACCCTCTCTCTTCCTCTGCCTCCTCCTCCCTCCCTCTCCCCCTCCATCTCTGTCCATGGGACGGTAAACGGTGGCTGTCTGGAGACAGTACAGACCTGCCTATTAGCAGGCTGCTGACATTTAGCCCATCTCGCCCTCACTTGCTGACACACACACACGCACACGCACGCACCCACACACGCACACACCACACAGTGCCCATCTCTCCCCCTGTCCCACTGAGCGCCATATTACGTATTAGCACAGAGAGAACAGAGCTAGCCACGCCTAGCCCCAAATATCCCTGTAAATCAAGGAGAGAGGCTACGCTACGTTGGTGTGGCAGTGCCTGCCTGTCTGTCTGTCTCCTCGCTAGTCACCACCGTGAAATGGCAGCGTCTATTTTTAAACAACATCTGTTAGAGAGCCACCAGGAAAAGAGGATTTGTGTCTTTTATCTGCCTCTCATCCGGCTGTTCTGATGCATCTGGATTCAATCATGACCCCACAGAGTGTTGGGAAGAATGTATTTTCATTGTTTTTAACATGAGCCTGATTAGTGTTGATAACAGGCAGCCATGTTGAAAATGGTATTTTAAAATGTGTCCTTTCAAAATTATTATTTGATTCACAGTTACATTCAGTTATCACAATCAGTTCTGTTCCTAAAACGAAAATGCAGTGACTTCAACTGATGACCAATTTCAAAGACAGATTAACACCAAATCATTTCCTAATGAATCAGATCACATTTTATTTGTCACATGCTTGGTAAACAACAGGTGTAAACGAACAGTGAAAGGCTTACTTACGGGCCCTTCCCAACAGCGCAGAGAAAAATGTATTTAAAAAATAGACAGATAATAACACAAGGAATAAATACACAATGAGTAAGGATAACTTGGCTATATACACAGGGTATCAGTACCAAGCCGATGTGCAGGGGTACGGGGTAATTTAGGTAGATATGTACATATAGGTAGGGGTAAAGTTACTAGGCAACAGGATCAATAACAAGCAGTAGCAACAGTGTATATGATTCCTCTACATTATAGTACAATGGCTGTTATACTGTATCTAAAACAAAGAAATAAAAAAATATATGAAATAGAATATAACATGCCCTCTGGTGGCCAAGTTACACTATTGCCATTGACTGGGTGATCTCTCCTCCAAAGGTTGTTTACACACACAAATACACACTCACAGATGTACCCACACACACGCACAGACTCAGTTGAGTCTCAGAGGCTAGCAGATGCATCTTGGGCCAAAGCAAATAAAAAATAAAACAGGCTCCCGTAGCGCCTGTCTACAACCTGCGTGTGTGTGTGTGTGTCTTGAGAGGAAGGTTGACTGTGCATCCTGTGTCTTTTGTCTGAGTGTTCTGCTCTCAGTGGAGCAGAACATTCACCCCCCCACCCCTCCCCATAAACCGGGATGCAGAGTCCACATGAGTCAACAGGAGTATGGTTAGAGCATAGAGCACTGACCCCCTTTGAGGCACAGACCTCTCTCTACTCCTCTCTCTCTGTTGACCTCCGCCTCAACCCATTTCTCTCTCCTCTCCTCTCTCTCTCTCCTCTCTCTCTGTCTCTCTCTCTCTCTCGTCTCTCTCTCTCTCCTACTCTCTATATGAGAAACAACACCAGTTATCAGAGCCTGCTAAACCATCCTACAGCAGAACAGAAGCAATCAGCCAGTACAACACACAGACTATTGATGAGCTGTTGGGATGACTTTACTGGCAGACAGGAGGCAGAACAGAGATGAATAGAGACTGTCTGACAAACACAGGCTGAGAGACAAAAGACTCACTGCATGGCGCCTGCTGCTACTGGGCTGTGTGTATGTGTGTCACTAAGGGGCCTCTCTAATGATGATGGAGAACTCTGCTCTTGCTGTTTGTGTGCTGGGCTGACAGGATGACCCCCCCCCCACACACACACACCATCTTTCCCTGACCTTTAGCCCTGCTGGAGGCTTCACCCCAAAAATGTGACCCTTATTTCTCAGACTCACACTGAGCAACAAAAACAATCTGATACGGATACTTTGATTTAGCCACACAAACACAGTGGAACACACACACACAGTGTATCACACACACCCTCACACCCAGGCTGCCCCCTCTGTGTAAGCCTGGGCCCTGGCAGCCCCCTGGTGAGGGGTGGGAGACCCCGCGTATGGGAGGGCGCTCATTTACGCCTTTCTGATGGAGCCATGAATCTAAATTGGCAATTAAAAAGCAATTATACAGGCAGCAGTGGGAACAGACTCCTGCAGTCATTGAAGCAAAATACCAACGCAGCACACCCTCCCCTCCCCTCTCACCCTCCCCTCCCCTGCCCTCCCCCCCTCTCACCCTCCCCTCGCCTCCCCTCTCACCCTCCCCTCTCACCCTCCCCCTCCCTCCCCTATCACCCTCCCCTCGCCTCGCCTCCCCTCCCCTCTCACCCTCTCCTCGCCTCCCCTCCCCTCTCACCCTCCCCTCCCCTCTCACCCTGCTCTCACCCTCCCCGCCTCTCACCCTCCCCTCGCCTCCCCTCTCACCCTCCCCTCCCCTCGCCTCCCCTCTCACCCTGCCCTCGCCACCCATCTCACCCTCCCCTCTCACCCTCTCCTCCCTTCTCACCCTCGCCTCCCCTCTCACCCTGCCCTCGCCTCCCATCTCACTCTGCCCAAGTCTCATATCTAAGCCAGGGAGGCACTAATCAACCCTCCTAACACACACTGAGAGGCAACACACACACACACACACACACACACACACAAGGATAATACACACACACACACACACACACACACACACCAAGGATAATACACACACACACACACACACACACACACACAAGGATAATACACACACACACAAACACACACAGGGATGCAAAAACACAGCAGCACAAAAAGGAAACATCACACACACTCACACAGATCATCACACACTGTCACGCCCTGACCTTAGAGATCCTTTTTATTCTCTATTTTGGTTAGGTCGGGGTGTGAATAGGGTGGGTTATCTAGGTTATTATATATCTATGTTGGCCTGGTATGGTTCCCAATCAGAGGCAGCTGTCTATCGTTGTCTCTGATTGGGTATCATATTTAGGCAGCCTTTTCCCACTGGGTTATTGTGGGATCTTGTCTATGTCTAGTTGCCTGCGAGCAGCACTACATTGGCTTCACGTTTTGTTTTGGCGCTTTATTGTTTTCTGTGAGTTTCATCAAATAAACATGTGGAACTCTAGCATGCTGCGTCTTGGTCCATTAATTCAACCAATGATCGTGACACACACTGATGCACATACACACTAGAGGTCGACCGATTAATCGGAATGGCAGATTAATTAGGGCCGATTTCAAGTTTTCATAACAATCGGAAATCGGTATTTTTGGACACCGATTTGGCAGATTCTTTTTTTATTTTTTTACAACTTTTGTCACGGTCGTCGTATGAAGGAGAAGAGGAGGACCAAGGTGCAGCGTGGTATGTGTCCATATTTATTAGGATGAATATGGAAATAACAAAATAACGAAGAGAAACGACCAAAAACAGTCGTGGCTGGTGCAGACACGCAACAGAAAACAGAAAATAATCACCCACAAAACACAATAGAAAACAGGCTACCTAAATATGGTTCTCAATCAGGGACAACGATAGACAGCTGCCTCTGATTGAGAACCATACCAGGCCAAACACAGAAATAGCAAATCATAGAAAAACTAACATAGACAACCCACTAAGGTCAGAACGTGACAACGTTATTTAACTAGGCAAGTCAGTTAAGAACACATTCTAATTTTCAATGAACGGCCTTCACAGAACGCAAGAGAAGTGACCCAATTTCCCTAATTATAAGAAATTCATGTTAGCAGGCAATATGAACTAAATATGCATTTTAAAAATATATACTTGTGTATTGATTTTAAAGAAAGGCATTTATGTTTATGGTTAGGTACATTGGTGCAACAACAGTGCTTGTTAAATCATCACCCGTTTGTCGAAGTAGGCTGTGATTCAATGAGAAATTAACAGGCACCACATCGATTATATGCAACGCAGGACACGCTACATAAACTAGTAATATCATCAACCATAACCCAAATCTCTAACCCAGACCTCTAACCCAGGCCTCTAATCCAGGCCCTGCTAGTGTCTGAGTGGTTCTAGCCCTGACTCTCTCTGTGTGTCTCTAACCTCGGCCCTCATTCCTGCAGACTTATGCAAGCTGGGGGCCTGAGGTCAGTTCACAGCACAGCACAGCCCGGGCTAGGAACTAATTGAATAGACAGCACTAAGAGAGAATATGGGGAGAAGGGGAAGAGGAGAGGCGGGGGCAGGGGCAGAGCTGTGGGTGTTAGGGATGTTCAAATCTTACTAAAATGTTGGCTTGAGTGAGTCTCCCCAACCCCCCTCCCTCGCTGGTGATTAGGGATAAAAACAGAAGGCCGACAGAGCTTCCTTTGTCTGCAATACTGAGGGATGTTTTTTGAGAGAGAAAGTGTGAGTGAGTGAGAGAGTGAGAGTGTGTGCTTGACCCTGTGCATTGTGGGTCTCTGTGATGGCAGGGTTTCATGTGTTGAGCGGTATAGAGTAAACAGGGAGACAGTCTGATGCTAGCCCCCCTCCTGTCTCACCCCTCTTACCCCCGCCCACCTCTCACCCACTAGACTTCCGCTCGCCCCCCTCCTTCAGCTGGGTGGCCTCAAGCTGTCAGAGGCACCGGAAACCCCACAACACAACCTTCTCTCTCCCAGAATGACCCTGCAAACACACACATACACTGGAACAGAGTGCATCTCAAGAGCTAGCTGGAGCCACTTCACCCCAAAGATTAACAGGGTGAATGTGACTCTGTGAAGGAGAAAATGTATATGAGTGTGTGTGTCAGTGTGTGTGGGAGCAGAAGGTCTGTGCCCCTCTCTGCCTATCACTATCCCTTTCTCTCTCTCTCTGCTCACCCCTCTCTCTTTCTAAGGCAATGAAGGTGATGACAGGGTTGTGACAGGATGACATCACTTCTCCCTCTCCTGCCACCCCAGGGCAAGATCATAGGGCCGAGATGGCATGGGGACAATTGGCTGGGACGCTCCCACACAGAGGGGCGAGCTGACCCCCATCTCTGAACCCCATCACCCCTCACTCTCTCTCCTCCATCCTTCTCACTTCCTCAGTCTCCAGGGAGACATTCAACATCTGTAGAGTGTTGTGAGAGTGTTGCTGCGGAGTGTTTAGAAGTGTTGAGGAATGTTGAGGAGTGTTGCATAGGGAGTGTTGAGAAGTGTTGAGGAGTGTTGTATAGGGATTGTTGAGGAATGTTGAGAAGTGTTGAGGAGTGTCGCATAGGGAGTGTTGAGAAGTGTTGAAGAGTGTTGAGAAGTGTTGTATAGGGAGTGTTGAGAAGTGTTGCATAGGGACTGTTGAGGTGTGTTGAGAAGTGTTGAGTGTTGAGAAGTGTTGAGGAGTGTTGAAGAGGGAGTGTTGAGGAGTGTCGCATAGGGAGTGTTGAGGATTGTTGAGAAGTGTTGAGGAGTGTTGCATGAGAAGTGTTGAGGAGTGTTGTATAGGGAGTGTTGAGAAGTGTTGCATAGGGAGTGTTGAGGATTGTTGAGAAGTGTTGAGGAGTGTTGCATGAGAAGTGTTGAGGAGTGTTGATAGGGAGTGTTGAGAAGTGTTGCATAGGGAGTGTTGAGGAGTGTTGAGAAGTGTTGAGGAGTGTTGCATGAGGTGTGTTGAGGAGTGTTGAGAAGTGTTGAGGAGTGTTATATAGGGAGTGTTGAGAAGTGTTGAGTGTTGCATAGGGAGTGTTGAGGAGTGTTGAGAAGTGTTGAGAAGTGTTGCATAGGGACTGTTGAGGTGTGTTGAGAAGTGTTGAGAAGTGTTGAGGAGTGTTGAAGAGGGAGTGTTGAGGAGTGCTGAGGAGTGTCGCATAGGGAGTGTTGAGGATTGTTGAGGAGTGTTGAGGAGTGTTGTATAGGGAGTGTTGAGAAGTGTTGAGGAGTGTTGCATAGGGAGTGTTGAGAAGTGTTGCATAGGGACTGTTGAGGTGTGTTGAGAAGTGTTGAGTGTTGAGAAGTGTTGAGGAGTGTTGAAGAGGGAGTGTTGAGGAGTGCTGCATAGGGAGTGTTGAGGAGTGTCGCATAGGGAGTGTTGAGGATTGTTGAGGAATGTTGTATAGGGAGTGTTGAGAAGTGTTGAGGAGTGTTGAGGAGTGTCGCATAGGGATTGTTGAGGAGTGTTGAGGAGTGTTGTATAGGGAGTGTTGAGAAGTGTTGAGGAGTGTTGAGGAGTGTTGTATAGGGAGTGTTGAGAAGTGTTGAGGAGTGTGTTGTATAGGGAGTGTTGAGAAGTGTTGAGGAGTGTTGATGAGTGTTGTATAGGGAGTGTTGAGGAGTGTTGCATAGGGAGTGTTGAGAAGTGTTGAGGAGTGTTGAAGAGGGAGTGTTGAGGAGTGCTGCATAGGGAGTGTTGAGGAGTGTTGTATAGGGTTGAGTGTTGAGGATTGTTGAGGAGTGTTGTATAGGGAGGTTGAGTGTTGAGGAGTGTCGCATAGGGAGTGTTGAGAAGTGTTGAGGAGTGTTGAAGAGGGAGTGTTGAGGAGTGTTGAGGAGTGTTGAGGAGTGTTGTATAGGGAGTGTTGAGGAGTGTTGAAGAGGGAGTGTTGAGGAGTGTTGAAGAGGGAGTGTTGAGGATTGTTGAGGAGTGTTGTATAGGGAGTGTTGAGAAGTGTTGAGGAGTGTTGAGGAGTGTTGTATAGGGAGTGTTGAGAAGTGTTGAGGAGTGTTGCATAGGGAGTGTTGAGAAGTGTTGAGGAGTGTTGCATAGGGAGTGTTGAGAAGTGTTGAGGAGTGTTGATGAGTGTTGCATAGGGAGTGTTAAGGAGTGTTGAGAAGTGTTGAGGAGTGTTGTATAGGGAGTGTTGAGGAGTGTTGCATAGGGAGTGTTGAGAAGTGTTGAGGAGTGTTGCATAGGGAGTGTTGAGGAGTGTTAAAAAGTGTTGAGGAGTGTTGCATAGGGAGTGTTAAGGAGTGTTGAGAAGTGTTGAGGAGTGTTGCATAGGGAGTGTTTTAGTAGTGTTGCATAGGGAGTGTTGGGGAGTGTTGAGAATTGTTGAGGAGTGTGTCATAGGGAGTGTTGAGGAGTGTTGAGATGTGTTGAGGAGTGTTGCATAGGGAGTGTTGAGGAGTGTTGAGGAGTGTTGCATAGGGAGTGTTGAGGAGTGTTGAGGAGTGCCGAGGAGTGTTGCATAGGGAGTGTTGAGGAGTGTTGAGGAGTGTTGCATAGGGAGTGTGGAGGAGTGTTGCATAGGGAGTGTTTTAGGAGTGTTGCATAGGGAGTGTTGAGGAGTGTTGCATAGGGAGTGTTTTAGGAGTGTTGAGGAGTGTTGCACAGGGAGTGTTTTAGGAGTGTTGAGGAGTGTTGCATAAGGAGTGTTGAGGAGTGTTGAGGCGTGTTGCATAGGGAGTGTTGAGGAGTGTTGCATAGGGAGTGTTGAGGAGTGTTGAGGCGTGTTGCATAGGGAGTGTTGAGGAGTGTTGCATAAGGAGTGTTGAGGAGTGTTGAGGCGTGTTGCATAGGGAGTGTTGAGGAGTGTTGCATAGGGAGTGTTGAGGAGTGTTTCATAGGGAGTGTTTTAGGAGTGTTGAGGAGTGTTGCATAGTGCAACACGTGCAGCCAGCGGGTTTCTCCACGCATCGCGCCGACAGAAACAAACATCTCTCTGGTAAGAAGACGGGCGGGGGCGTATGCCTTATGGCCAACGTGACATGGTGT
The DNA here is from genome assembly GCF_018296145.1 of Oncorhynchus tshawytscha. NCBI lineage: Eukaryota > Metazoa > Chordata > Actinopteri > Salmoniformes > Salmonidae > Oncorhynchus > Oncorhynchus tshawytscha. The sequence goes on from NC_056432.1 coordinate 66,420,676, forward strand.
GATGAAGGAAACATACAGGAACTCAAATCCTTCTGTTCACCTGATTTAGAATTCCTCACAATCAAATGTAGACCGCATTATCTACCAAGAGAATTCTCTTCGGTTATAATCACAGCCGTATATATCCCCCAAGCAGACACATCGATGGCTCTGAACGAACTTTATTTAACTCTCTGCAAACTGGAAACGATTTATCCGGAGGCTGCATTCATTGTAGCTGGGGATTTTAACAAGGCTAATCTGAAAACAAGACTCCCTAAATTTTATCAGCATATTGATTGCGCAACCAGGGGTGGAAAGACCCTGGATCATTGTTACTCTAACTTCCGCGACGCATATAAGGCCCTGCCCCGCCCCCTTTCGGAAAAGCTGACCACGACTCCATTTTGTTGATCCCTGCCTACAGACAGAAACTAAAACAAGAAGCTCCCACGCTGAGGTCTGTCCAACGCTGGTCCGACCAAGCTGACTCCACACTCCAAGACTGCTTCCATCACGTGGACTGGGAGATGTTTCGTATTGCGTCAGACAACAACATTGACGAATACGCTGATACGGTGTGCGAGTTCATTAGAACGTGCGTTGAAGATGTCGTTCCCATAGCAACGATTAAAACATTCCCTAACCAGAAACCGTGGATTGATGGCAGCATTCGTGTGAAACTGAAGGCACGAACCACTGCTTTTAATCAGGGCAAGGTGTCTGGTAACATGACTGAATACAAACAGTGCAGCTATTCCCTCCGCAAGGCTATCAAACAAGCTAAGCGCCAGTACAGAGACAAAGTAGAATCTCAATTCAACGGCTCAGACACAAGAGGTATGTGGCAGGGTCTACAGTCAATCACGGACTACAGGAAGAAACCCAGCCCAGTCTCGGACCAGGATGTCTTGCTCCCAGGCAGACTAAATAACTTTTTGCCCGCTTTGAGGACAATACAGTGCCACTGACACGGCCTGCAACGGAATCATGCGGTCTCTCCTTCACTGCAGCCGAAGTGAGTAAGACATTTAAACGTGTTAACCCTCGCAAGGCTGCAGGCCCAGACGGCATCCCCAGCCGCGCCCTCAGAGCATGCGCAGACCAGCTGGCCGGTGTGTTTACGGACATATTCAACCAATCCCTATACCAGTCTGCTGTTCCCACATGCTTCAAGAGGGCCACCATTGTTCCTGTTCCCAAGAAAGCTAAGGTAACTGAGCTAAACGACTACCGCCCCGTAGCACTCACATCCGTCATCATGAAGTGCTTTGAGAGACTAGTCAAGGACCATATCACCTCCACCCTACCTGACACCCTTGACCCACTCCAATTTGCTTACCGCCCAAATAGGTCCACAGACGATGCAATCTCAACCACACTGCACACTGCCCTAACCCATCTGGACAAGAGGAATACCTATGTGAGAATGCTGTTCATCGACTACAGCTCGGCATTCAACACCATAGTACCCTCCAAGCTCGTCATCAAGCTCGAGACCCTGGGTCTCGACCCCGCCCTGTGCAACTGGGTACTGGACTTCCTGACGGGCCGCCCCCAGGTGGTGAGGGTAGGCAACAACATCTCCTCCCCGCTGATCCTCAACACTGGGGCCCCACAAGGGTGCGTTCTGAGCCCCCTCCTGTACTCCCTGTTCACCCACGACTGCGTGGCCATGCACGCCTCCAACTCAATCATCAAGTTTGCGGACGACACAACAGTGGTAGGCTTGATTACCAACAACGACGAGACGGCCTACAGGGAGGAGGTGAGGGCCCTCGGAGTGTGGTGTCAGGAAAATAACCTCACACTCAACGTCAACAAAACTAAGGAGATGATTGTGGACTTCAGGAAACAGCAGAGGGAACACCCCCATCCACATCGATGGAACAGTAGTGGAGAGGGTAGCAAGTTTTAAGTTCCTCGGCATACACATCACAGACAAACTGAATTGGTCCACTCACACAGACAGCATCGTGAGGAAGGCGCAGCAGCGCCTCTTCAACCTCAGGAGGCTGAAGAAATTCGGCTTGTCACCAAAAGCACTCACAAACTTCTACAGATGCACAATCGAGAGCATCCTGGCGGGCTGTATCACCGCCTGGTATGGCAACTGCACCGCCCTCAACCGTAAGGCTCTCCAGAGGGTAGTGAGGTCTGCACAACGCATCACCGGGGGCAAACTACCTGCCCTCCAGGACACCTACACCACCCGATGCTACAGGAAGGCCATAAAGATCATCAAGGACATCAACCACCCGAGCCACTGCCTGTTCACCCCGCTGTCATCCAGAAGGCGAGGTCAGTACAGGTGCATCAAAGCTGGGACCGAGAGACTGAAAAACAGCTTCTATCTCAAGGCCATCAGACTGTTAAACAGCCACCACTAACATTGAGTGGCTACTGCCAACACACTGTCAATGACACTGACTCTACTCCAGCCACTTTAATCATGGGAATTGATGGGAAATTATGTAAATATATCACTAGCCACTTTAAACAATGCTACCTTATATAATGTTACTTACCCTACATTGTTCATCTCATATGCATACGTTGATACTGTACTCTATATCATCGACTGCATCCTTATGTAATACATGTATCACTAGCCACTTTAACTATGCCACTTGGTTTACATACTTATCTCATATGTATATACTGTACTCGATATCATCTACTGTATCTTGCCTATGCTGCTCTGTACCATCACTCATTCATATATCCTTATGTACATATTCTTTATCCCCTTACACTGTGTATAAGACAGTAGTTTTTTTTTGGAATTGTTAGTTAGATTACTTGCTCGTTATTACTGCATTGTCGGAACTAGAAGCACAAGCATTTCGCTACACTCGCATTAACATCTGCTAACCATGTGTATGTGACAAATAAAATAAAAATTTGATTTGGAGTGTTGCATAGGGAGTGTTGAGGCGTGTTTTGCATAGGGAGTGTTGAGGAGTGCTGTGCTGCTCCTCTGCCCTCCACCATTAGACCCAGAGCTGCGGTAAGAGGGTTTAGAGGGAAGCCATAATCCATAATCCACTCCTTATCAAAGCTAGCAGCTACACACACATATACACACACACATACACACACATTCAGCATGAGGGGAAGGGGGGCAGATGGGCAGGGGACACACTTGACTGCTGAGGCCCTGAGGGGTTGGAGGGGTGGGAGGCAAGGCTTGGGACTGGGCTAGGACATGGGGTTTAGAACAAGGCTTGGACTGGGCTGGGACTGGGGGTTAGAACAAGGCTTGGACTGGCGTGGGACTGAGGGTTAGAACAAGGCTTGGACTGGCATGGGACTGGGGGTTAGAACAAGGCTTGGACTGGCATGGGACTGGGGGTTAGAACAAGGCTTGGAATGGCATGGGACTGGGGGTTAGAACAAGGCTTGGACTGGCATGGGACTGGGGGTTAGCACAAGGCTTGGACTGGCATGGGACTGAGGGTTAGAACAAGGCTTGGACTGGCATGGGACTGGGGGTTAGAACAAGGCTTGGACTGGCATGGGACTGGGGGTTAGAACAAGGCTTGGACTGGGCTGGGACTGAGGGTTAGAACAAGGCTTGGACTGGGCTGGGACTGGGGGTTAGAATGAGGCTGGAGCTGTGGTTATAAAGCTAGGGCTGAGGATAGGTCTGTGGTCGGTGTTTATAAAATAGGACCGGCGGGGGGCTCGAGGGGGCACAGATGTTGGCTGCCGTTAAGATTGTCACCTCGGTGGCCTGGTGGCAGCTGGCATTGTTTAACACACAGAGAGAGGAGGGTGAGAAGAGGGGGAGGAGGGTGAAGGGGGTGAGAGGAGGGGGAGGAGGCATTCGCAGAATCGCCAGCTATGTCACATGTACATATGTCACATACATTCTGCCACGCCATGGGTTACAGGCCAGCCTAGAAGTCCGCTAATCCCTCGAGAGCTTGTGTGTGTGTGTGTGTGTGTGTGTGTGTGTGTGGGCGTGTGTGGGCGTGTGTGTGTGTGTGTGTGTGTAGGCAGCCTCTTTGTACTAGATCTCTCTCCAGGGACAGAGGTTGAAACATTGCTTTGACTGGGCTGAAAGATGGATGAAAATATAGAGTGGTTGAAAACACAAAAGATGCAACAGGCATCAAGATGTGAAAAGAGAAAGATGACAGAGAGAGGAGGGGAGACAGCCAGAGCAAGTACATACAGTGTGTTTGTCTGTCTCTGTGTATGTTTGTCTGTCTCTGTGCATGTTTGTCTGTCTCTGTGCATGTTTGTCTGTCTCTGTGTGTGATTGTCTGTCTCTGTTTGTGTCTAGTCTTACCTGGCGTGCCTCGCTCCTCCAGAGGCCGTTGCTGGTCTTGGTGGGGGCAATGGTGACGACGGGCGGGGTGCTTGGCACACTGTGGCCCCCAGGTGGCACCAGGACAGGCCCTGGGCCCAGGGGGCCTCTCTTGGGTGTGCTCACCGGAGAACTGTGGTTGGTGGCTGGGGACGAGACCGGAGACGACTCACTACTGATGGACGAGCCAGCTATGAAGAGAGAAGAGAGGACATGACATTATTAACAGTAGCATTATTACTATACAGCCTTGTTACATGACATGTTACTAGACAGAGCTGAAACACACAGCCATTATTACTATACAGCCTTGTTACATGACATGTTACTAGACAGCTGAACCACACAGTCATTATTACTATACAGCCTTGTTACATGAAATGTTACTAGACAGCTGAACCACACAGTCATTATTACTCTACAGCCTTGTTACATGACATGTTACTAGACAGCTGAACCACACAGTCATTATTACTATACAGCCTTGTTACATGAAATGTTACTAGACAGAGCTGAAACACACAGTCATTATTACTATACAGCCTTGTTACATGACATGTTACTAGACAGCTGAACCACACAGTCATTATTACTATACAGCCTTGTTACATGACATGTTACTAGACAGCTGAAACACACAGTCATTATTATTATACAGCCTTGTTACATGACATGTTACTAGACAGAGCTGAAACACACAGTCATTATTACTATACAGCCTTGTTACATGACATGTTACTAGACAGCTGAACCACATAGTCATTATTACTATACAGCCTTGTTACATGACATGTTACTAGACAGCTGAACCACACAGTCATTATTACTATACAGCCTTGTTACATGACATGTTACTAGACAGCTGAACCACAGTCATTATTACTATACAGCCTTGTTACATGACATGTTACTAGACAGAGCTGAACCACACAGTCATTATTACTATACAGCCTTGTTACATGACATGTTACTAGACAGCTGAACCACAGTCATTATTACTATACAGCCTTGTTACATGACATGTTACTAGACAGAGCTGAACCACAGTCATTATTACTATACAGCCTTGTTACATGACATGTTACTAGACAGAGCTGAACCACACAGTCATTATTACTATACAGCCTTGTTACATGACATGTTACTAGACAGAGCTGAACCACAGTCATTATTACTATACAGCCTTGTTACATGAAATGTTACTAGACAGCTGAACCACACAGTCATTATTATTATACAGCCTTGTTACATGACATGTTACTAGACAGCTGAACCACACAGTCATTATTACTATACAGCCTTGTTACATGACATGTTACTAGACAGCTGAACCACACAGTCATTATTACTATACAGCCTTGTTACATGACATGTTACTAGACAGCTGAACCACACAGTCATTATTACTATACAGCCTTGTTACATGACATGTTACTAGACAGCTGAACCACAGTCATTATTACTATACAGCCTTGTTACATGACATGTTACTAGACAGCTGAACCACACAGTCATTATTACTATACAGCCTTGTTACATGACATGTTACTAGACAGAGCTGAACCACAGTCATTATTACTATACAGCCTTGTTACATGACATGTTACTAGACAGCTGAACCACAGTCATTATTACTATACAGCCTTGTTACATGACATGTTACTAGACAGCTGAACCACAGTCATTATTACTATACAGCCTTGTTACATGACATCTTACTAGACAGCTGAACCACACAGTCATTATTACTATACAGCCTTGTTACATGAAATGTTACTAGACAGCTGAACCACACAGTCATTATTACTATACAGCCTTGTTACATGAAATGTTACTAGACAGCTGAACCACACAGTCATTATTACTATACAGCCTTGTTACATGACATGTTACTAGACAGCTGAACCACACAGTCATTATTACTATACAGCCTTGTTACATGACATGTTACTAGACAGCTGAAACACACAGTCATTATTATTATACAGCCTTGTTACATGACATGTTACTAGACAGCTGAACCACACAGTCATTATTACTATACAGCCTTGTTACATGAAATGTTACTAGACAGCTGAACCACACAGTCATTATTACTATACAGCCTTGTTACATGAAATGTTACTTAGACAGAGCTGAAACACACAGTCATTATTACTATACAGCCTTGTTACATGACATGTTACTAGACAGCTGAACCACACAGTCATTATTACTATACAGCCTTGTTACATGACATGTTACTAGACAGCTGAAACACACAGTCATTATTATTATACAGCCTTGTTACATGACATGTTACTAGACAGCTGAACCACACAGTCATTATTACTATACAGCCTTGTTACATGACATGTTACTAGACAGCTGAACCACAGTCATTATTACTATACAGCCTTGTTACATGACATGTTACTAGACAGCTGAACCACACAGTCATTATTACTATACAGCCTTGTTACATGACATGTTACTAGACAGAGCTGAACTACAGTCATTATTACTATACAGCCTTGTTACATGACATGTTACTAGACAGCTGAACCACAGTCATTATTACTATACAGCCTTGTTACATGACATGTTACTAGACAGCTGAACCACAGTCATTATTACTATACAGCCTTGTTACATGACATGTTACTAGACAGAGCTGAACCACAGTCATTATTACTATACAGCCTTGTTACATGACATGTTACTAGACAGCTGAACCACAGTCATTATTACTATACAGCCTTGTTACATGACATGTTACTAGACAGCTGAACCACAGTCATTATTACTATACAGCCTTGTTACATGACATGTTACTAGACAGCTGAACCACAGTCATTATTACTATACAGCCTTGTTACATGACATGTTACTAGACAGCTGAACCACAGTCATTATTACTATACAGCCTTGTTACATGACATCTTACTAGACAGCTGAACCACAGTCATTATTACTATACAGCCTTGTTACATGACATGTTACTAGACAGCTGAACCACAGTCATTATTACTATACAGCCTTGTTACATGACATCTTACTAGACAGCTGAACCACAGTCATTATTACTATACAGCCTTGTTACATGACATCTTACTAGACAGAGCTGAACCACACAGTAGCTGTTCTCAGCTAGAGAATCTACTGAAAAGTTGCGTAGTCTCTGAGCTAGAGGTCTTCACGGATCCACCTGTACCCGAATAACTGAGACCCCATCCGGGTCCGAATTCAGAATTGATTATTATTTGACCCTGCTGGTCAACTATGAACGTTTGAACATCTTGAAGAATGATCTGGCCTTAATGGCCATGTACTCTTAGAATCTCCTCCCGCCACAGCCAGAAGAGGATTGGCCACCCCTGGTTCCTCTCCAGGTTTCTTCATAGATTCCTGCCTTTCTAGAGAGTTTTCCCGAGCCACATCTGCTGATGTCAAAAGGGCTTTATAAACACAT
>NC_056432.1:66433420-66458420 GCF_018296145.1 Oncorhynchus tshawytscha
GAAAGAGAGAGAGAGAGAGAAAGATAGAGAGAGAGAGAGAGAGAGACAGATATATATATATATTTTAAGAGAAAGAGAGAGAGAGACAGATATATATTTTTTAAGAGAAAGAGAGAGAGAGAGAAAGAAAGGGGTGATGAGGTGATGTGTGTGAGGTGAGAGAGGAAGCCTATCTTGTCTGCACAACAGCAATTAGTGGCCTAATCCTCCCCCCCCTCACCTCAGAAAGCCATTACTCTCCCCTGGAAGACCAGGACAATCAATACCAGAGCACTCAGGCTGGCGAGCAGAGTGACACTTAATACAGCTCCACTATCACACCTCATATACTCACAGAAAGAGAGAGAGAAAGAGGCTACCACCACGGGGGAGTGGAAGAGGGAAGGAGGGGGAGAGAGAATGGGTGGGATGGGAGAGCGAGAGAAAGAGCATAAGAATCATTACAAAAGAGTGAATGAGAGAGAGATAAAAAGGGATAGAGCAGAAATGAATAATGATCACAGTAATCCAGACCTGCCAGAGCTTCAAGCAACAGACCTCTACTCCCCTGGTACCACTCCATCTCTCTCTCCTCCACCATCCCTTCCTCCCCCTCATTGTTCTCACTCCCGTTCCCTGTGTGTGTGTGTGTGTGTGTGTGGTGCTGTATGTACAGTGGGGGAGGCAGGACACACTGAATAATTGAGTGAAAGCTGGAGGAGAAGCAGGTGAGGAGAAGGAGGAGGGGGGGTTGGTGTTCCCTCATCTGATTCTCCTCTTCATTGTCCTCCTCTACAAGCCAACATCATAACCTCTGTATACCTCCACCGACACAGACCCCATCCCTCCTTCACTGGAAACCATCCACACACCACCAGCTCCAGCCTGTTCTGTTATTCTCTCCCTCTTTCCACACATCCCTCCCTCCCCTCTCTGTTCTTCAAACGGACTGCCTCCCAAGCAGATATCTCTCAAGGAAGCCATCCATTTTTCATAAACACATTTACAACAGTTACAGACAGTTAAGGAGAAAGGGAATTGGCCCTTAACGCTTAACAGCCTGAGATGGGTGGTGTGTGTGTGTGTGTGTGTGTGTGTGTGTGTGTGTGTGTGTGTGTGTGTGTGTGTGTGTGTGCGTGTGTGTGTGCTTAATCCTAGATTTCCAGCACCTCCTAAAGTCTAAACTACCCTCTCTCCCTCGTTCTAATAAATACAACCCCCTCCAGTCTTTTCCTGTCACTCCCCCTTCCTCACTCCTCTTGTGGTGACAGTGCTAGTTGACAGGAAGTCAGTCCATCACTGAGCAGATGGGACAGAAATGATATGCAGGCCATCTGAGGGGCCCTAAACTAGTGTCATGCTGCCATATGCAGATCCAGCCTTCGTCTATTCACTGACGTGTCGCCACACATGCTCACACTGAGGCTGAGAGGAGAGGAGGGAGTGTCCTGGTTTCAAACACAGCCCTGGGCATTATGGATGTATCTCCATAGTCTGTACATGCTTCCTCTCCCCGTTCTCCTGTCCTCTCCTTCTTCTGTTTTGATCTAATCACAAAGGACAGGTGAAAGCAAAATGGACTAGACACCAGTCAAGTTCTTTCAGATCAGTCAGACATTAAAAGAAAGGAGGTGAGGAGATTAAGTCAGTCCCCTCCTGGTGCTGTTAGGACATACAGTAAGAACAGCATGCTGGTCTTCTGCCCTCTAATGGTGGATAAGAGACTGCAGGCCAAGCCGTGGCTCCACGCTCTGCTCCTACGCTACAGAGAGACGGCTGGTCTTCTGCCCTCTAATGGTGGATAAGAGACTGCAGGCCAAGCTGTGGCTCCACGCTCTGCTCCTACGCTACAGAGAGACGGCTGGTCTTCTGCCCTCTAATGGTGGATAAGAGACTGCAGGCCAAGCTGTGGCTCCACGCTCTGCTCCTACGCTACAGAGAGACGGCTGGTCTTCTGCCCTCTAATGGTGGATAAGAGACTGCAGGCCAAGCCGTGGCTCCACGCTCTGCTCCTACGCTGGATAGAGAGACGGCTGGTCTTCTGCCCTCTAATGGTGGATAAGAGACTGCAGGCCAAGCTGTGGCTCCACGCTCTGCTCCTACGCTACAGAGAGACGGCTGGTCTTCTGCCCTCTAATGGTGGATAAGAGACTGCAGGCCAAGCTGTGGCTCCACGCTCTGCTCCTACGCTACAGAGAGACGGCTGGTCTTCTGCCCTCTAATGGTGGATAAGAGACTGCAGGCCAAGCTGTGGCTCCACGCTCTGCTCCTACGCTACAGAGAGACGGCTGGTCTTCTGCCCTCTAATGGTGGATAAGAGACTGCAGGCCAAGCTGTGGCTCCACGCTCTGCTCCTACGCTACAGAGAGACGGCTGGTCTTCTGCCCTCTAATGGTGGATAAGAGACTGCAGGCCAAGCTGTGGCTCCACGCTCTGCTCCTACGCTACAGAGACAGAGAGCGAGGAAGTCTAAGCGAGAGAGAGAGTGCTCTGTGTCTGTTCCTGCTTGTGTGTGTGTATGTACAGCGCATTCAGAAAGTATTCAGACCCCTTGACTTTTTCCAAATTTTTCACGTTACAGCCTTACTCTAAAATGAATTTTTAAAAATGTTTCCTGATCAATCTACATATAATACCCCATAATGACAAAGCGAAAACAGGTTTTAAGAAATGTTTGCAAATTTATTAACAGAAATACCTTCTTTAAACAAGTATTCAGACCCTTTGCTATGATACCCGAAATTGAGCTCAGGTGCATCCTGTTTCCATTGATCATCCTTGAGATGTTTCCACAACTTGATTGGAGTCCATCTGTGGTAAATTCAATTGACTGGACATGATTTGGAAAGGCACACACCTGTCTATATAAGGTCCTACAGTTGACAGTACATGTCAGAGCAAAAACCAAGCTATGAGGTTGAAGGAATTGTCTGTAGAGCTCCGAGACAGGATTGAAAATAGTTGTGCAGCAACACTCCCCATCCAACCTGACAGAGCTTGAGAGGAGCAGAGAAGAATGGGAGAAACTCCCCAAATACAGGTGTGTCAAACTTGTAGCGTCATACTCAAGAAGAGTCATGGCTTTAATCGCTGCCAAAGGTGTTTCAACAAAGTACTGAGTAAAGGGTCTGAATACTTATGTTAACGTGATATTTCAGTTTTTTATTTTTAATACATTAGCAAAAATATCTATAAAACTGTTTTATTTTTGTCATTATGGGGTATTATGGGGTGTTGTGTGTAGATTGATGAGGGGAAAATGATTGGCCCTTAATCAATTTTAGAATAAGGCTGCAATGTAACAAAATGTGGAAAAAGTCAAGGGGTCTGAATATTATTCAAAATGCACTGTATGTGTGTGTGGTGTATGTGGGTGTGATTGAGTGTATGTCTGTGTGGGCAAACGTGTGTGTGTGATTAATGTGTAGCTCCTCTCTCCATTGCTGGCCCATTACCAGTCCCTCTCTCCCAGACTGCCTCCACGCATGACCGCCCAAACTGACCCTAACTGGGAGAGAGAGGTACACACAGACACATACACAGGCGCATACGCACGCACACACAATCACACATGCCCAAAAGCACGTGTGCATGTATACAAACTGGAGAAAGCTAAGCCTAGATCTGCCTAATTAATCAGATACTAGCATGCCTGCCTCTCTGACACGAGGTGTGTGTCCTTTACTCTGCTGCAATACTCATTATCCATCACCTCCCCTCTTCAGCATGAGACTCAGTACACAGAGCTACTCATCAGACAGGAGAGTGTGTGTGAGTGTATGTATGTGTGTGTTACTGTATGTGTGGGTTACTGTGTACGAGTGTGTGTGTGTGCGTGTATACAGATGAAAACACAGAGGACGTGACAGGGTTTTTAAATCAGGGCGATAGCTAGCTAGCTAGTGGCTATGATGCTAGCACAACAAAACAAACAACATCCTTTAAGCTTAGGAGACTGATTCATGCTCCATATGCACAACAGTAACACAGGACAGAGGGCCAGAGACAGACACAGAGGACACACAGGAACCCACTGTGCAGTAGGACACACAGGAACCCACTGTGCAGTAGGACACACAGGGACACACAGGAACCCACTGTGCAGTCGGACACACAGGGACACACACGGTGCAGTAGGACACACAGGAACACACGGTGCAGTAGGACACACAGGAACACACTGTCTTCCTAGGACCAGGAACACACACTGTTCAGTAGGACACACAGGAACACATTGTTCAGTAGGACACACAGGGACACACACGGTGCAGTAGGACACACAGGAACACACTGTTCATTTGGACACACAGGGACACACACGGTGCAGTAGGACGCACAGGAAGACACTGTGCAGTAGGACACACAGGAACACACTGTGCAGTAGGACACACAGGAACCCACTGTTCAGTAGGACACACAGGAACCCACTGTTCAGTAGGACACACAGGGACACACACGGTGCAGTAGGACACACAGGAACACACTGTGCAGTAGGACACACAGGAACACACTGTGCAGTAGGACACACAGGAACACACTGTCTATTGCACTTGACACTGCCCTTTCCCATCTGGACAAAAGGAAAACTTTTGTGAGAATGCTATTCATTGACTCCAGCTCAGCATTCAACACCATAGTGCCCTCAAAGCTCATCACTAAGCTAAGGATCCTGGGACTAAACACCTCCCTCTGCAACTGGATCCTGGACTTCCTGATGGGCCGCCCCCAGGTGGTGAGGGTAAGTAGCAACACATCTGCCACACTGATCCTCAACACTGGAGCCCCTCAGAGGTGCATGCTCAGTCCCCTCCTGTACTCCCTGTTCGCCCACGACTGCATGGTCAGGCACGACTCCAACACCATCATTAAGTTTGCAGACAACACAGCAGTGGTAGGCCTGATCACTGACAACGACAAGACAGCCTATAGGGAGGAGGTCAGAGAACTGGCCGGGTGGTGCCAGAATAACAACCTATCCCTCAACGTAACCAAGACTACGGAGATGATTGTGGACTACATGAAAAGGAGGACTGAGCACGCCCCCATTCTCATTGACAGGGCTGTAGTGGAACAGGTTGAGAGCTTCAAATTCCTTGGTGTCCACATCACCAACAAACTAGAATGGTCCAAACACACCAAGACAATCGTGAAGAGGGCATGACAAAGCCTATTCCCCCTCAGGAAACTAAAAAGATTTGGCATGGGTCCTCAGATACTCAAAAGGTTCTACAGCTGCAACATCGAGAGCATCACATCCAGGTACGGCAACTGCTTGGACTCCGACCGCAAGGCACTACAGATGGTAGTACGTACAGCCCAGTACATCACTGGGACCAAGCTTCCTGCCATCCAGGACCTCTACACCAGGCTGTGTCAGAGGAAAGCCCTAAAATTGTCAAAGACCCCAGCCACCCTGGTCATAGACTGTTCTCTCTGCTACCGCATGGCAAGCGGTACTGGAGTGCCAAGTCTAGGACAAAAAGGCTTCTCAACAGTTTTTAACCCCAAACCATAAGACTCCTGAACAGGTAATCAAATGGTTACCCAGACTATTTGCACTGTGTGCCCCCCAGCCAACCCCAGCCTTGCACGCTGCTGCTACTCTCTGTTTATCATATATGCATAGTCACTTTAACTATACATTCATGCACATACTACTTTAATTGGGCCGACCAACCAGTGCTCCCACACATTGGCTAACTGGGCTACCTGCATTGTGTCCCGCCACCCACCATCCGCCCACCCCTCTTTTACGCTGCTGCTACTCTCTGATCATCATATATGCGTAGTCACTTTAACCATACCTACATGTACATACTACCTCAATCAGCCTGACTAACCGGTGTCTGTATGTAGCCTCGCTACTTTTATAGCCTCGCTACTTTTATTTTTCATTGTCTTTTTACTGTTGTTTTATTTCTTTACCTAACTATTGTTCACCTAATAACTTTTTTGCACTATTGGTTAGAGCCTGTAAGTAAGCATTTCACTGTAAGCTCTACACCTGTTGTATTCGGCGCACATGACAAATAAACTTGGATTTAATTGGTTCAGTAGGACACACAGGGACACACTGTGCAGTAGGACACACAGGAACACACTGTGCAGTAGGACACACAGGAACACACTGTTCAGTAGGACACACAGGGACACACTGTTCAGTAGGACACACAGGGACACACTGTGCAGTAGGACACACAGGGACACACTGTGCAGTAGGACACACAAGGACACACTGTGCAGTAGGACACACAGGAACACACTGTTCAGTAGGACACACAGGGACACACTGTGCAGTAGGACACACAGGGACACACTGTGCAGTAGGACACACAGGAACACACTGTTCAGTAGGACACACAGGAACACACTGTTCAGTAGGACACACAGGGACACACTGTGCAGTAGGACACACAGGGACACACTGTGCAGTAGGACACACAGGAACACACTGTGCAGTAGGATACACAGGAACACACTGTTCAGTAGGACACACAGGAACACACTGTTCAGTAGGACACACAGGGACACACTGTGCAGTAGGACACACAGGAACACACTGTGCAGTAGGACACACAGGAACACACTGTGCAGTAGGACACACAGTAACACACTGTGCAGCAGGACACACAGGAACACACTGTGCAGTAGGACACACAGGAACACACTGTGCAGTAGGACACACAGGAACACACTGTTCAGTAGGACACACAGGAACACACTGTTCAGTAGGACACACAGGAACACACTGTGCAGTAGGACACACAGGAACACACTGTTCAGTAGGACACACAGGAACACACTGTGCAGTAGAACACACACACTGCTAGGAGGCTACAACATGCCAGGAAAGCACCATGGACGCTTTCTGTGTGAGTGTGTGTCTGTGTGTGTGTGTCAGTGTCGGTGTCAGTGTTTGTGTGTATGAGGGCTTGTCTATAAATATCTTTGTAGACAGCAAAGTGGCTGGAGTTCCGGAGGAGGCCCACACTCCAGCCCGCCCACCCCAACGACGGCACTCCTAAAGTGGGCAGCATCGGCCCCATGACTGGCCTGTTCCTCTGGAGCTGTTGAGCATGACTCACACACACTGTGTCTCTACCTACGCCAGGCAGACTGCACACAGACAGGCCCAAAATAACAGAGGGACTTTTCTGCTCTGTTTTAAAAAATGCCTAGGTTTAATCATAGTCTCTGTGTGTGTTTCTGTACCTCCCTCAGACTATCTGACGACTGTCCCAGCTAGGTTGAAATAGCAACAGACACACGCACATGTACACATGCACATACACACACCTGGTTGATAGAGAGACAGAGAGAGAGATGAGACAGTGAGACAAACAGTATGTGTGCAAGAAAGGGAGAGAGAGAGAGAGGTGAGAAAAGAGATTGTGTGCAAGTGACAGTGAGAGAGAGATGCAGTGAGATAGATGAGGGAGTGTGTGGGAGGGAGAGAAAAAATGGAGAAATAGAAATGGAGTGAAAGGGAGAGAGGGAGAGGGAATGGGGAAGAGAGAAGGGGAAGGTGAGAAACAATGGAGGAAGAGAATGAGATTGAGAGGATGAGTGTGTGAGAGAGAGGGAGAGATTGGGGTTGTGAGCTCTGTCTCTGTTTCTTTCTCAGAGTAATAAATCATTGGTGTTGGGCCCCCGGTGTGATCTGCAGGGGAGCCAGGCAGCCAGGGAGAGCCAGGGAGGAGGGGACCTCTCTCAAACACACAGCCTGATTAAGAGAGTCTGACCCCGGGCCGGGATGACTGGGGCTGCTGGGGCTCACTGGAGCTGGGGCAGACAGCCAGATATACACACACAAACACACACAAACAGACGTACACTTACACACAAGCACTCACACACACCCAAACAGGACCCCTGCCAGCCCTACTCAGGGGACTCTCAGCAGTCTGGCTCCATTCCCCTGGAGGGGCCCAGCAGCGTATGTGTGTGTGTCTTAGGGGGCCAGTGAAGATCAGCTCCAGTGTATGTGGGCCAGCCAGAGTCTCTGTCCTGGGGAAGGTTACACCTCATAGACACACACACCATGGTTGACCAGAGCCACTGTTTCACACACCATCTACCAAAAAGGCCTCAGTGAGCTGCTGCCCAAAGCCAGCCAGCCAAACAGCCCCCGAGAGTAGCGTGTTTGTGTGTGTGTGTATGTGTGTGTGTGTGTGTTTACACGGGAGAATAGCAGCCTTGTCCATCTGTGACCTAAGTCTGACCCTGTCCAGACAAAAAACAACAACTGAAAAAACAATATCCAACTTTCTGTAGCACACAGCAATATCTAATATCCAAACTAGCTACAAATATCAACAACTCACAATCAAACCATGAGCTGTATGTCTGACTGATAGGAACCTGTAGGAGGTCGAAAGGGTAGTGAGAAAAAGAGAAGTATTCTATTGATTCAGTGTTGATTGAGAAATGGCTGTAAGAAACCTGCTATGTTCTACTGTGTAGTGAGTCTGAGAGGAGAGGGTCAGTGTGTTACAGATGCATCATATGATCCCTCCACAACCAATTCTAAAAGCAGTCCTTGTCAACTGCTCACCCCACCACACAGTGACTACTTCACAGTCAGGTTAGACCAGTGGGATAGCAGGGCCCAATAAACTCAACAACACAGTGGTGTGTGTGTATGTGCGTGTGTGTTTGCACCCTGTGAGGAGAGGAGGCGACACAAACATGCAATGTCATTCACACACACACATGGACACAACTGCACACACACACACACACCCACCCAACAACCCACACACACACACACACACACACACACACACACACACGGAGCTGGCGCTTAAATGGGTCAGCTAGAACGGCTGTTCTGTGTCCTGCTCTCTTAGGGGAGGCTGCATAATTCAATCTAGTGTGAATATCACTCCACTGCTATTAGCAGCTAAACACGACACACAGGGAGGGCCCCAGCAGAGGAACCTCTGAGACATCGGAGGGTTCTGAGGGGTTAGGCTACAGGGGTCAGGGGTTAGAGGTTAGGGTCCAGGAGGACAGACGGTTTTTGAATGAGCTTAGCGCCTCATGGAGGAAGGAAGGAGTGAGAGGAGGGTAAGAAGAGGGGACGGTTAGGTCATAGGTGTAAGAGGGATTTCTGACAACAGCTGGTTGTAAAATGGCTTTAAATGACCCAACGTTTCTACACCTTATATAGGCTTGATAACAACACACCTGGCATTAAGAAACTCTAGAACCATAACTCTGTCTGTCCACATGTGTGTTGTCCTTACCTCGAGGATCCTCGGCCTGTTTGGCCAGTTTACGGAGGGCGGCAGCGAATCCAGAGTGTGCAGACTGGGCCGCCGGGCTCCCATTGGCTACGATAGATCCATTAAGGGGCGACGGGGTGAGGGGGCTGACCGTCGCCGTGGTGCGAGTTGCCGTGGATATCATTCCTAAGGAAGGTGACTTTGGCTCATGGCTCATGCCTGGAGAGAGGAGAGAGAGGGAGAGAAAGGGTTAAGACATAATAGACTGATGTTAGTCATTTATAAAGCAATTACAAAGCGGCTGTAGACGATTGGTCAGTCAGTCTGTCAGTCAGACTTACTCATGCTGTGATTGGTCAACTTATCAGTTGAGGGTTCAGACAGCTGACACTATGGAACCCCTCCCCACAATGACACTGAGCCCTGTGGACTGGAAAATCTCTCTCACACACTGGGGGCTATCTGTCTGTCTCAAACCAGACCGTACACACACACACACACTGGGGGCTATCTGTCTGTCTCAAACCAGACCTTACACACACACACACACACACTGGGGGCTATCTGTCTGTCTCAAACCAGACCGTACACACACACACACACTGGGGCTATCTGTCTGTCTCACACCAGACCGTACACACACACACACACTGGGGGCTATCTGTCTGTCTCAAACCAGACCGTACACACACACACACACTGGGGGCTATCTGTCTGTCTCAAACCAGACCGTACACACACACACACACTGGGGGCTATCTGTCTGTCTCAAACCAGACCGTACATAGACACACACACACACTGGGGGCTATCTGTCTGTCTCAAACCAGACCATACACACACACACACACTGGGGGCTATCTGTCTGTCTCAAACCAGACCGTACACACACACACACACTGGGGGCTATCTGTCTGTCTCAAACCAGACCGTACACACACACACACACTGGGGGCTATCTGTCTGTCTCACACCAGACCGTACACACACACACACACTGGGGGCTATCTGTCTGTCTCAAACCAGACCGTACACACACACACACACTGGGGGCTATCTGTCTGTCTCAAACCAGACCTTACACACACACACACACACTGGGGGCTATCTGTCTGTCTCAAACCAGACCGTACACACACACACACACTGGGGGCTATCTGTCTGTCTCAAACCAGACCGTACACACACACACACACTGGGGGCTATCTGTCTGTCTCAAACCAGACCGTACACACACACACACACTGGGGGCTATCTGTCTGTCTCAAACCAGACCGTACACACACACACACACACACTGGGGGCTATCTGTCTGTCTCAAACCAGACCGTACACACACACACACACTGGGGGCTATCTGTCTGTCTCAAACCAGACCGTACACACACACACACACTGGGGCTATCTGTCTGTCTCACACCAGACCGTACACACACACACACACTGGGGGCTATCTGTCTGTCTCAAACCAGACCGTACACACACACACACACTGGGGGCTATCTGTCTGTCTCACACCAGACCGTACACACACACACACACACACACTGGGGGCTATCTGTCTGTCTCAAACCAGACCGTACACACACACACACACTGGGGGCTATCTGTCTGTCTCACACCAGACCTTACACACACACACACACACTGGGGGCTATCTGTCTGTCTCAAACCAGACCGTACACACACACACACACTGGGGGCTATCTGTCTGTCTCAAACCAGACCGTACACACACACACACACTGGGGGCTATCTGTCTGTCTCACACCAGACCGTACACACACACACACACACTGGGGGCTATCTGTCTGTCTCAAACCAGACCGTACACACACACACACTGGGGGCTATCTGTCTGTCTCACACCAGACCGTACACACACACACACTGGGGGCTATCTGTCTGTCTCAAACCAGACCGTACACACACACACACTGGGGGCTATCTGTCTGTCTCAAACCAGACCGTACACACACACTGGGGGCTATCTGTTTGTCTCAAACCAGACCGTACACACACACACACACTGGGGGCTATCTGTCTGTCTCACACCAGACCGTACACACACACACACACACTGGGGGCTATCTGTCTGTCTCAAACCAGACCGTACACACACACACACACTGGGGGCTATCTGTCTGTCTCAAACCAGACCGTACATACACACACACACACACTGGGGGCTATCTGTCTGTCTCAAACCAGACCGTACACACACACACACACACTGGGGGCTATCTGTCTGTCTCAAACCAGACCGTACACACACACACACTGGGGGCTATCTGTCTGTCTCAAACCAGACCGTACACACACACACACACTGGGGGCTATCTGTCTGTCTCACACCAGACCGTACACACACACACACACACTGGGGGCTATCTGTCTGTCTCAAACCAGACCGTACACACACACACACACTGGGGGCTATCTGTTTGTCTCAAACCAGACCGTACATACACAAACACACACACTGGGGGCTATCTGTCTGTCTCAAACCAGACCGTACACACACACACACACTGGGGGCTATCTGTCTGTCTCACACCAGACCGTACACACACACACACACTGGGGGCTATCTGTCTGTCTCAAACCAGACCGTACACACACACACACACTGGGGCTATCTGTCTGTCTCACACCAGACCGTACACACACACACACACTGGGGGCTATCTGTCTGTCTCAAACCAGACCGTACACACACACACACACTGGGGCTATCTGTCTGTCTCACACCAGACCGTACACACACACACACACTGGGGGCTATCTGTCTGTCTCAAACCAGACCGTACACACACACACACACTGGGGGCTATCTGTCTGTCTCAAACCAGACCTTACACACACACACACACACACTGGGGGCTATCTGTCTGTCTCAAACCAGACCGTACACACACACACACACTGGGGGCTATCTGTCTGTCTCACACCAGACCGTACACACACACACACACTGGGGGCTATCTGTCTGTCTCAAACCAGACCGTACACACACACACACACTGGGGGCTATCTGTCTGTCTCAAACCAGACCGTACACACACACACACACTGGGGGCTATCTGTCTGTCTCAAACCAGACCGTACATAGACACACACACACACTGGGGGCTATCTGTCTGTCTCAAACCAGACCATACACACACACACACACACTGGGGGCTATCTGTCTGTCTCAAACCAGACCGTACACACACACACACACTGGGGCTATCTGTCTGTCTCAAACCAGACCGTACACACACACACACACTGGGGGCTATCTGTCTGTCTCAAACCAGACCGTACACACACACACACACTGGGGGCTATCTGTCTGTCTCAAACCAGACCGTACACACACACACACACTGGGGGCTATCTGTCTGTCTCAAACCAGACCGTACACACACACACACACACTGGGGGCTATCTGTCTGTCTCAAACCAGACCGTACACACACACACACACTGGGGGCTATCTGTCTGTCTCAAACCAGACCGTACACACACACACACACTGGGGGCTATCTGTCTGTCTCAAACCAGACCGTACACACACACACACACTGGGGGCTATCTGTCTGTCTCAAACCAGACCGTACACACACACACACACTGGGGCTATCTGTCTGTCTCACACCAGACCGTACACACACACACACACACACACTGGGGGCTATCTGTCTGTCTCAAACCAGACCGTACACACACACACACACACACACTGGGGCTATCTGTCTGTCTCACACCAGACCGTACACACACACACACACACACACTGGGGCTATCTGTCTGTCTCACACCAGACCTTACACACACACACACACACTGGGGGCTATCTGTCTGTCTCACACCAGACCTTACACACACACACACACACACACACACACACACACACACACACACACACACACACACAGACACACACACACATATTCACACATTCACACACACATAGTTACACAGACACATATATAAACACACACACACGGTAGTGAGTGGAGCTGAGAGTCAGCCAGAGCGCAGTGTGGTCTGTGTGTCTGTGTGTCTAGCTGGGGGAGGGGGGCTTTGGACTTAGGCTGGGGAGCTGGGGTTAAAGGTTATAGGTTACATGGTGTGTGACCCCTACCTCAAGAGGTCCGGTCTGTCTGCCTCAGCCCACACAGCAGCTCTACTTAACATGCTCCAACTGAGCCAGGCCCAATAGAAACCTTTCAAACACACACCCTGAGAGAACAGTTTGATAGAGGTAACACACACCCTGAGAGAACAGTTTGATAGAGGTAACACACACCCTGAGAGAACAGTTTGATAGAGGTAACACACACCATGAGAGAACAGTTTGATAGAGGTAACACACACCCTGAGAGAACAGTTTGATAGAGGTAACACACACCATGAGAGAACAGTTTGATAGAGGTAACACACACCATGAGAGAACAGTTTGATAGAGGTAACACACACCATGAGAGAACAGTTTGATAGAGGTAACACACACCATGAGAGAACAGTTTGATAGAGGTAACACACACCATGAGAGAACAGTTTGATAGAGGTAACACACACCATGAGAGAACAGTTTGATAGAGGTAACACACACCATGAGAGAACAGTTTGATAGAGGTAACACACACCATGAGAGAACAGTTTGATAGAGGTAACACACACCATGAGAGAACAGTTTGATAGAGGTAACACACACCCTGAGAGAACAGTTTGATAGAGGTAACACACACCCTGAGAGAACAGTTTGATAGAGGTAACACACACCCTGAGAGAACAGTTTGATAGAGGTAACACACACCCGGGGAGAACAGTTTGATAGAGGTAACACACACCATGAGAGAACAGTTTGATAGAGGTAACACACACCATGAGAGAACAGTTTGATAGAGGTAACACACACCCTGAGAGAACAGTTTGATAGAGGTAACACACACCATGAGAGAACAGTTTGATAGAGGTAACACACACCCTGAGAGAACAGTTTGATAGAGGTAACACACACCCTGAGAGAACAGTTTGATAGAGGTAACACACACCATGAGAGAACAGTTTGATAGAGGTAACACACACCATGAGAGAACAGTTTGATAGAGGTAACACACACCATGAGAGAACAGTTTGATAGAGGTAACACACACCATGAGAGAACAGTTTGATAGAGGTAACACACACCATGAGAGAACAGTTTGATAGAGGTAACACACACCATGAGAGAACAGTTTGATAGAGGTAACACACACCATGAGAGAACAGTTTGATAGAGGTAACACACACCCTGAGAGAACAGTTTGATAGAGGTAACACACACCATGAGAGAACAGTTTGATAGAGGTAACACACACCATGAGAGAACAGTTTGATAGAGGTAACACACACCATGAGAGAACAGTTTGATAGAGGTAACACACACCCTGAGAGAACAGTTTGATAGAGGTAACACACACCATGAGAGAACAGTTTGATAGAGGTAACACACACCATGAGAGAACAGTTTGATAGAGGTAACACACACCATGAGAGAACAGTTTGATAGAGGTAACACACACCCTGAGAGAACAGTTTGATAGAGGTAACACACACCATGAGAGAACAGTTTGATAGAGGTAACACACGTACCAGATCCCCTTAATCATCCCCATGTTAATGTCATGATGGTCATTGTGGTTTCTACAGTGATGATCACCAGCTACAAGCTATTTCCACTTCAATCCACTATTATCATCACGTCTGATTCACACACACACTCACTTATACTGACCCATCTACAGTAGTGTGAGTGTGTGTTCGCAAACCTGTGTGTGTGTGTGTGGGAGTGTGTGTGTTGTTGAATCACAGATAAATATCATAAAGCCTTATATAGTCCTACATCCAGTATACAGTCTGAAAAGCATGTGATCTACTCTGAGTTTACATTGCCTTCATAGTGTTTATAGTGATATAGCACCATCAGTAAACTGGATAGGTGACGCAACTCTATAGTTTAGCATTATGTACAGGACACAGATACTCCTATTACCATTACACATCACCTTACGTTATTATGGTGTCCATGCCACCCTGTGATACCCCCTCTCTCTCTCTCTCTCTCCCTCCCTCTCTCTGCTGAGTGACCTCTCCCTCCCTCTCTCTGCTGAGTGACCTGTTGGACTGTGAGTGGAGTTTTGTTCTCGTGTTTTTTCTCTGTGTCAGATTTACGAGCTCACTGTGGGGGATGTAGGGGATGGAGGGTTTCTCTCTCTCAGTGAAGGGGTGAAAGGGGACACTGTGATGACAGCTCCTGGGCCGGTAGAATCCCTGAATGCCAGAGAGTGGCATGCTGTCGCACAGAACACACACTTACACACACACACACACACACACACACACACACACACACACACACACAGCATGCACACATCTTACATGAGCAAACACATGGAATAACACACACACATACTTTACACAAACAAACACACATCACAAGTCGACGGCCCCATTAACTACAAGTCCCCAGAGTCAGAGGTCATGGTAGGGTCACAGTAAAAAGCAGTCTTGTAGGGATGCAGTGAGATTACACACACACATGCACACATTACAACATTACTACCACACACCATATCTGATTACACACACATACACATTACACACACTCAGTCTTATCAATATCACAGATCCACACTCAAATGTAGCCAAAACACACACCATACCTACCCTCACACAACCAAGCACGCACGCACGCATACACACACACCCGCACGCACACACACACACGCACACACCCGCGCACACACACACACACACACACCCACACGCACATACCCACACACACGCACATACCCGCGCACACGCACACACACACACGTACAGACAGTACGCACTCACTCACAGTAGCATACAGTGTCAATAGCACTAATAGATCTGTAGAGTTATATATAGGTCCACCCCAGAGCCTGGGCAGGTCTATTAAAAAACCCATGTCTCCCTGAGCCTGAGAGAGGTCAGGGGTTCTGTGTGTGTGTGTGTGTGTGTGTGTGTGTGTGTCTGCGTGCGTGCGTGTGTGTGTCTGGCTGTCGTTGTTTAAGTGTGCGAGGGAGTGTGTGTGTCAGTGGGAGAGCGCTGGAGTGGAACAGAAGATGGCAGGGGAGTAGTGAACTGGTGGGTCACAGGGGCACAGAGTGTAACGGGAGAGAAAATGAGTGGCAACACCTCTGGGTCCGCCCTGCTCATAACCTCCCATTCACCCCCTGCACTCCCTGTGAACCCCCAGCAACACAATTCATAATGAAATTAACAATGAGCTCCCTTTCCACACACACACACTCACACACACAGCAACAGCCAGGCGCACACACCCAAGCACACACACTCAC
Source organism: Oncorhynchus tshawytscha (assembly GCF_018296145.1). Taxonomy (NCBI): domain Eukaryota; kingdom Metazoa; phylum Chordata; class Actinopteri; order Salmoniformes; family Salmonidae; genus Oncorhynchus; species Oncorhynchus tshawytscha. Next base: position 66,449,985 of record NC_056432.1, read on the forward strand.
ATCGACAGCCAGGCACAGCAACCGCTCAGTTCACTGCTGTGACCTGTTCACAACTGCAAAGCCCTGCTCCACCCACCTCTCCTCACAAACACACACCTTCACACACACGGATACACACACACAGCCTCAGAGAGCATTCTATCTGTAATGCAGGAACTTTTCACAGGAGCTAATAAGATGGTAATGGACCGCTAGAGAAACACCATACATATTCAAGAAACACAGCCATGCTGATAGCACACACAGTCACACACACCCCTCCTTCACACACACCCCTCCCTCCCTCCCACACACACACACACACCCCTCCTTCACACACACCCCACCCCTCCCTCCCTCCCACACACACACACCCCTCCTTCACACACACCCCACCCCTCCCTCCCTCCCTCCCACACACACACACACACACACAGGGCTAGCGGCGGTTCTCGACCCCCCTCCAGAGTAGCAGAGTGAACGTGGTGGCGGGTGTTGAGGCTCCTTACTGCACAAAGGACTGGAGCTCCCTGGTTCTCCCATCGCTGCATCTTCAGCCAAACCCAGCACACAGACAGAGACACAGTCAAGACACACACCATCTTCTCTTCCTCCTCTCCGTCGCTTCTCTGTCTCTCCTTTTCTTTCTGTCTCTCGCGCACGCTCACCCGGTCGCTCACAAAGACCGTTTGGAGCTTATCTTACGAAGCAACACACCACACAACTCTGCCTATCTCCTCTCTCTCTCTCTCTCTCTCTCTCTCTCTCTCCTCTCTCTCCCTCTCTCTCTCTCTCGCTCTACCCTCCTCTTTCTCTCGCTGAGTGAAAACAGAAATTCTTAGCCTAGCAGCTGCTGCGATGTCACATGACCTTCCCCCTCCCCTCTCCTCCTCTTCCTCCCTTCTCCCCCTCCTCCTCTCCCTCCCTTCTCCTCTCAACCTATAATTCCTGAGTCATTGGGAGATAACAGAGGCATGGATGCCCTGCCAAGGGGAGCGAGGGAGGGGAGGAGAGAGGGAGCAGGGCGGGGGAAGGAGGGGAGGGGTGACTGTGTGTGTCAGCTGCCTCTTCTTCCACACACAGCCCCGGTCGTCACATCTGACCCCCCTGTCGGGGGGAGGAGGGGAGGGGGAGGGTGGTTAAATATGTGAGGCGCTGACACCCTCCTCCTCCTTCTCCCCTCCTCCACCTCTCCCTGGCTGTTAGAAAAAGAAGAGAGAGAGAGCGAGAGAGAGAGGGAGGGAGGGAGATATATAATGCCAGAGGCTAAGGTGGAAGCTTGTTCTGGCCTGTGTTACTGAGACATTGCCCCCACAGCTAGACTGCTAACACACACACACACACACACTAAGCAAACATAGCCAGGCTCATGTTCAGATCCAAAAGCTTGGCTTCCAGTGGGAGAGAAAACAGCTTTGATCTGCCCTCTTTATCACCAACCGAGAGCAGAAACACACTACAGTTACCTCACACAGAGCCAGTTGAGGGGTTTATACCACACACACACACGTATGCACACGATACTGCTATTTTGCAATATTTCTAAGAGTAAATAACAGCAGACAAGGGCAACTATAGACCTGTATCTATTTTGAGTGTGCTGTCTAAAGTGCTGAAATATACTAGCAAGAATAATATTTTAGATGAACTACAGTCTGGTTTTAGAAAGACCCAATCCACTGACACGCCTATTGTTTTTAACTAACTTTTAACAGCAGGGCCATTGACTGGGTTAAATCCTATTTAAACAGGTAGAGACCAAATTGTGGATGTTTATGGAAAACATTCTGGTGTGAAGGGGATTAGCTGTGGGGTCCCACAGGGGAGCATCATCGGCCCTCTTCTCTTCCTGCAGTACATTGATGATATGAAATCATCCTGCTCTCGTATATAGTTATTGTATGTGGATGACTCTACTGGTGTCCCATAAGAACAAAGCCTCAGTAGAAGAGATCCTTAGTGCAGAGTTATCCAATATCAGTAAATGGCTTTCAGATAACGAACTTTCTCTGCATCTTGGAAAAACAGAACCCATCTTATTTGGTTCCAGAGTAAAGCTTGCAAGGACCCCTTGGTTTTAGTGCCAAAGTGGACAACTCAGTGGTTACACCAAAAACTTCAGTCCGCTACCTTGGATCGGTACCTGACTGGTCAGACAACGGCCCTAAAGGTTTACACAAAGATAAAGCTAAATATTACATTCCTAGCTCGGACCTCCAAATATCTGATAGTGACACCTGGCATCTAAAGAATAAGCTACAGAGCAGACAGAACAAGCTGGTGATATTTAAACTCCCTCCTCGTACACATCTGGAGGGGGAGCCTTTTCATCAGTTAGACTGGCTATCTGCAGAGAAAAAGGGTCATATTATCTCAACTTGGTCTGGTCCATTACAGTACCAGACAAAAGTTTAGACACACCTACTCACTGTCCAGCCCAGTCTAACCTCAATTACACCCACTCTTTTGGGTTGTTATGATAGATAGATAGATAGATAGATAGATAGATAGATAGATAGATAGATAGATAGATAGATAGATAGATAGATAGATAGATAGATAGATAGATAGATAGATAGATAGATAGATAGATAGATAGATAGATAGATAGATAGATAGATAGATAGATAGATAGATAGATAGATAGATAGATAGATATTGTAGAATAATAGTGAAGACATCAAAATTATGACATAACACAGGAAATTTGTTTAACACTTTTTTGGTTACTACATGATTCCGTATGTGTTATTTCATAGTTTTGATGTCTTCACTATTATTCTACAATGTAGGAAATAGTCAAAATGAGTAGGTGTGCACTTATATTAGATGTCCACCAATACAACGCCGGAGACTCTGATATTGCCAGTTTTAAATTGAAGAATTCCTCTGGTAAGAACACCTTGTTATATACCGGCGCTAGCTAGCTAGCTATCTATTATAACAACCCAAAAGAGTGGGTGTAATTGTGGTTAGACTGGGCTGGACAGTTAAGGGTTAAAGCTGTGGGTTTCCCTCTCTCCATCCCTCCCTCCTCTGGCTGTCATTGCTGGGGTGTGAATGAGTAGATTCTTTAGTCATTTCCTCCTTCGGTCGCTCGCTACCTTTCACCGAATGAGAAGGGAGGAGAAAGAGAGAGAGGCAGAGAGAAAGCGAGAGAACAAGAGAAAGAGAAAGAACGAGAGAGAAAGAGAGAGAACAAGAGAGAGAAAGATAGAACTAGAAAGACAAAGAGAAATAGAGAGAGGGAGAGAGACAGACAGACAGATAGAGAGCGAGATTAGTCATGAGAAAAGCAACATGGTGGCCAGTATTGTGCAAAGGGCCACTAAAACCCAGAATCTGTCTCTTCTGAGAAAACACAGAGCAGCCTTCTCATCTCTTCCCACCCCCCTCTCTCTCTCTCTTTAGCCTCACCCATAACCTCTAAATTATTTTAGAGAAGTGACAAGCCTGTTATAATGTGGTTTTTCACTAGAAGCTATGTGTGAACAACCACACTCCCCAACCACACACTGTGTTCTGTGATGATGAGAGAACAGCACTAATGTAGCCCTGTTTCTCTGTGTTATCGCTCTCTGGTGGCAGGTGGCAGTATTACACCATTCTATAGACCATCAGCATAGATGTAGTGAAGGGGTCAATGGAACGCAGACCGTTCGGTGCACATTCAACAAATCTGATCTAACAAAGTGGATATTCGTCAAATCCGTCATGATCAATGTATTGTAACAGGCCCACAACGTGTTTACAAAGTCCGATTTGGATATACTTGGCTGTTTTCAATGCATAACATTTACAAGTAGTCTCTTTTCAGGTTCAGAAGAAGTGACTGCTAAATGCTAACTCCCGTTCGTATAAGCTGGTAGCATAGAGAAATCAGTGGTGGTAGTCAGTCTTTTTCTAACTGTAATGCAGTTGATTGGTGACGATGACATGAACATGTATTGTTGACATCAATACAAGCATTATACTCCGATTTTTACCACAAGATAGTGTGAAATACACATAAACAATAGCCTAAATGTAGGATCAGGGGGGCAATGAGGAGATTCAGGACTTTCCCCCAAGGCCCTTTCCACCATTCATTTCCATGGCAATTCCATTGTTTTGGTAGAATTCGATTGACCTCTTTACCGCATCTATCCCTGCCTGCTTGAAGTAGACTTTTCCCCTAACCACAGATCTAGGATCATATTACCCAACTGTAACTGGTACCTTAATATCACAGCCACTGATCTGACGTGGCTTGGCTGGTCTAAATATAAGATGACATCCACTGTCAGGATGTGGAAGACTTTGAAGTATGATTCCATGAAACTGTGTGATCTCAGCCTTATGTAGAGGAGGATGAAGACACAACCTCACCATGTATCAGTGATCACAGAGGAAACGTCTAGTTACCCCATGTAGGTAACAGACTAAAGTAGTGAGAGAGTGTCTGACATGCAGTGAGGCCGTAGTGGAGGAAGAGAGGAGGTTTCTGAACAGGTTGGGAGGAAGATCAATGCAGTCGTGTTGGTGTGAGGACTGTGAAGGCAGGAGACTGTGTCCGTGTGTGTGTGTGTGTGCGTGACAGATAGATAGCCCCCAGTTTGTGAGGGAGTGGATCAATGGATGTCAGTGTTCATGTGCCTGAAATGGAGAGAGTGTAGCACAGAGAGGAAAGGAAAGAGGAAGAGAGAGAAAGAATCAGGGGGGTTGTTGAGGGTCATTTTCCCATCAGCCTTCAGAGAGACACAGCAGTAGGGCCACGAACACACGCGTGCACACACACACACACACACACACACACACACACACACACACACACACACAGTATGAAACAGGATTAACCCAGACAATCCTTATGAAGCAGATTACAGGACACAACACAGCTGTCATAATGATAAGATAACCAGGAGACACACAACCAACCACCCCAATACTACACATTCTAAATGTACCTGTCTGAACAGTTCAATGCCAACGGTAGAAACTAAGGCCTACTGCTGAGTTCGGTGAAATACTCAAGACAATGTAGACCTACTCTTTACTGACACAAGTCGTCTAGATCATCCACAGTAAACACTATCGGTCACAAGGACACATCATGAGTCATGAGGACAGTGTTTTCCATGGTAGTGACCCCTACTTCTCCTTAAACACCAGACATGTGTCATCACCACATGCCACACATTGCAACAGGCCTAGTGGTTCTCAGAAGGCTGGGAGAGAAGGATGTTCTTCCTGGCTGTTATACTGTCTTTGGCCAGCAGATGGAGGTGCATCATAGAGACATGGAGAGGGAGTCCCCAGCTCTTCAGCAGCAGTTCTATAGTGAGCAGTGTGACCAGAGGCAGACCAGAGTCAGACCACTGGGTTATGGCTGACTTCAGCTTGACAGAACAGAAGTTTGACATGGAGAGAACACATATCAAACCAGTTAGGAGGAAGACCAGTTCAATACATCCTTATTGAATCATCATTGGGCTATATGTTTGTGGTGTCAACACTATAGACATATAACTAATAGAATGGGCTTGGAACCTCTAACCCTGCGATTGTACTGGTAAACTCATACGCTGCCTGGTATTGTGAGGCAATCATTTCCATGGTAATGTAGAATGTTCATTCAAATGATGTTAAGCAATGTGACTCATACAATGGAATGTATGTTTTGTCATGTCAGTTGAGATGATTCAACTAACACAGCACAGATTGATGGATACACTTCCTGGTTTTACTTCCTGCTTCGGTCCTATGGACCCACTTGCAATGGCCACCCATTATACTATCACTGACTTGAATGGGGAAGTCTGTTCTATTAATCATATTTCTATGGTCAAAACACTTGTCAATAATATGACACTGGGTATTTCAGTCGGAGTTTAATCGTTCTGTTCTCAGTAACTTTACTCCAGTTCTGTAAAAGGGCTTGAAGGGCTCAGTTAAATGTCACCCAGGGCCTTCAGTAAACTTAACCCTTTCTAGGCTTTCAGAATGAAATCAGATGAATACCAAACACACACACACACACACACACACACACACACACACACAGGAGCCCCCCTGACATACAGTAAACAGGCTGATGTATCATCCTGCTGTGAGAAAAACCGATCACTAACAAACAATTGCACAGACACACCGAAAACATCAACAAACACACACACTCTGTTCTGCTCTCTTGCTGCACGGAATGCAGATTACACACAAACGCACAAACACACACACACACACACACACACACACACTGACGGAGTAAATCCTCTTGGCTCCTGTGTGATCTGGCCAGTGCAGAGATAACAGTCAGGCAGCTCTAGAGGGCAGTTCATCTTTAACCAGGAAGGGATTTGACTATCAGCTAGTTAAAACAACCAATGGAGATACATACGGTCTGACAGACAGACAGACAGAGAAAGACAGACAGACAGACAGACGGTTGCCTATCTATCATATCCAGCTGCTAGGCTCAGCCCAACCCAGCCCTTCTCACTGGAGGTAAAGCACACATCTAGGATCAGAACAGCCTAACATTAACCCAACTCAGTCCAGTATAGTGCTGGCTAATCTAGCCTAGCCTCCATGAGTATAAAATCTCTCCTCTCTTTCCCAAGAAGCCAGTCAACCACACAGTCATAGTCTGGCCAAACCAAGACCTGGTTATTAGTTTAGTACATTAGCACAGAGGAGTACTACAGGATGAAAAAGACTAGCATTAAGAGCTACATGCTAGCAGCTACTGTAGTTCAGTCATGAAGAGGAGACCTTCTCTGAGATCAAAAACAAAGGATGCTTAGGAGGAGAAGGGGTCAGGGGTGAAAGTTCAGGGGTGAAGGAGGAGGGGTGATCTGACCTCCTTAACCCCACTAACAAGGGCCTCTCATCAGCCATGATCCCTGCTGCTATGGCCTCTTTGAACAAGGATCCTGGTCCTCTACAAAGACCCAGAGCTCCAGGCAGAGGAATGGCAGCTGGAGGAATTAGCCCCAGGACAGGGCACCTTACTGGGGTTAAAGAGAACACTGGGAAACTCCAGGGTTGAACCTGTATGACTAAAATGTTTAAAACCACACACATGAACACAAACACACACACACACTTTCAGATACACCACATCGGGATAAACATGCTCTGGTAGTTCCAGGTCAGTTTGACTTCTGAGATGATATCAAGCCCCAGGTGTGTGTGTGTGTGTGTGTGTGTGTGTGTGTTTGTGTGTGTGCCCACACTCTCTCTATTACACTGCCACGTCATCAAGAATATGAGATGCCATCTATTAGGCTGCTGAGCTAGACTTTCAGAGAGAGAGAGAGAGAGAGAGAGAGAGAAGAGAGAGAGAGAGAGAGAGAGAGAGAGAGAAGAGACCCAACCAAATCATGAGAAAACAAAAAGATCATTACTTGACACATTGGAAGAGTTAACAAAAAATCTAGAACGCTATTTGGCCCTAAACAGAGAGTAAACAGTGGCAGAATACCTCACCACTGTGACTGACTCAAAATTAAGGAAAGCTTTGACTATGTACACACTCAGTGAGCATAGCCTTGCTATTGAGAAAGGCCGCCGTAGGCAGACATGGCTCTCAAGAGAAGACAGGCTATGTGCTCACTGCCCACAAAATGAGGTGGAAACTGAGCTGCACTTCCTAATCTCCTGCCCAATGTATGACAATATTAGAGACACATATTTCCCTCAGATTACACAGATCCACAAAGAATTCTAAAATAAATCCAATTTTGATAAACTCCCATATCTACTGGGTGAAATTCCACAGTGTGCCATCACAGCAGCAAGATTTGTGACCTGTTGTCGCAAGAAAAGGTCAACCAGTGAAGAACACACACCATTGTAAATACAAACCATATTTACACTACTGGTCAAAAGGTTGAACACACCTACTCATTCAAGGGTTTTTCTTTATTTGTACTATTTTCTACATTGTACAATAATAGTGAAGACATCAAAACTATGAAATAACACATATGGAATCGTGTACTAACCAAAAAAGTGTTTAAACAAATCAAAATATATTTTATATTTGAGATTCTTCAAATAGCCAGCCTTTCTTTGCCGTGATGACAGCTTGCACCCCTGGAATGCATTTACATTAACAGGTGTGCCTTGTTGAAAGTTCATTTGTGGAATTTCTTTCATTCTTAATGCGTTTGAGCCAATCAGTTATGTTGTGACATGGTAGGGCTGGTATACAGAAGATTTGGTAAAAGACCATGTCCATATTATAGCAAGAACAGCTCAAATAAGCAAAGAGAAATGACAGTCCATCATTACTTTAAGACAATCACTTTGAACATTTCTTCAAGTGCAGTCACAAAAACCATCAAGCGCTATGATGAAACTGGCTCTCATGAGGACCGTCACAGGAAAGGAAGACCCAGAGTTACCTCTGCTGCAGAGGATAAGTTCATTAGAGTTACCAGCCTCAGGAATTGCAGTTCAAGTAACAGACACATG
>NC_056432.1:66460920-66470920 GCF_018296145.1 Oncorhynchus tshawytscha
CACATACATAAAGTATTCTGACACATATATAAAGTATTCTGACACATACATAAAGTATTCTGACACATACATAAAGTATTCTGACACATATATAAAGTATTCTGACACATACATAAAGTATTCTGACACATACATAAAGTATTCTGACACATACATAAAGTATTCTGACACAGTGTATAGTATTCTCTGTCTGTGTGTGTGTCTTTGTCTCTGGAGAAGTGTGGGCTTATGACACAACAACTTGGTAACACACACACACACACACCCACACACACACCCACAGCAGACCCACACTGGCGTCTGAGATGCTGTGGCTAATGTGGGGTAGATGGCACAGAGATGAGAGACCCAACTGGATGGTGGTGTGTGTGTCCTGGAGACCCAGGGCTTGGCTGGCGTCTGAGATGCTGTGGCTAATGTGGGGTAGATGGCCCACTGCTCCCTGGTGGTGGAGCCAGACCCAGGGCTAGACACACCCACCCTTCACCCAGGGCTCACAGACTGTGACTTATCCCACTGCTCCACTCCACCAGGGCTTGGCTGTCTGTGTGCTGTGGCTTTGGGGTAGATGGCCCACTGCTGGTGGTGGAGCCAGACCCAGGGCTTGGCTGGCGTCTGAGATGCTGTGGCTAATGTGGGGTAGATGGCCCACTGCTCCCCTGGTGGTGGAGCCAGACCCAGCACAGCTGTAAGCCTGATAGCAGGCAGCCCAGAGATGAGAGCTACTGGGCTCCGGGCCTGGAGTGGTAGAGCATGCACCTGCTCCCATCATGGAGGCTCCAACTGACACACACTAACACACATACTCAAGCGACACAAAAAGACACACACAGGTAGATGCAGACATATAAATGCAAACACCAAAGGCAGAATCACAGAGAAAGACAAACAGCACACCAAAACAGACAGACACAAACACTGACACACACTAAGACATAGACAAAGGCACAGACACATCACAAGGCCCAGCCAGCTGTGGAGCTTATCATGGTAACTGCACCTGCCAGCCTCTTCAGTCTACCTCCAGCAATGACATCTCTCCTCAACCACAGTCATACCCCACACTACATCCTTACTCACACTGAACCATACACCACTATGTACACTACTGTTGTTCTTGTTGTCTCTGCTGGTCATCTCTTTTCCCAGACTGCCTCTCTCTCCCCCTACTAATCTTCTCCACTCGTCACCTCCCTCTCCCCTTCGCTCAACCCCTCCTTTCTCTCTCTGATGAAGTGTGCAGGGTTATGGTTGGCTACTTATCTCTCCCAGTGCTCTGCCAGGGACAGGGATCCATGGCACGCACGCACGCACACACACCACACACACACACACAATTACAGCCTCACAGCCTAGCTACTCACTGCAACGGCCACCCTCTGCTATTGGGGGAAGGGTCGGGGTCTACTCTCTGTGTGTGTGTGTGTGTGTGTGTGTGTGTGTGTGTGTGTGTGTGTGTGTTTTTTGCCCTTGTGTGGATGATGGATGGCTGCTGGTGTCGTCCCTCTGGACGAGTCGGAGAGGAGAACCCGTCGCCATGGCCACACAGTCTCTCACCATTAGTGATGAGAGCAAAGGCTGATGGGTAGGAGAGTCTACTCAGAGTAAATAGGGCAGAGCGGCGCTCCCTCTCATAATTAACACACTCTGCGTCGAAATTACAGCAGATCTAGGATCAGCTTACTCTACACAAATACTAACCTATCCTAACTTATCCATGAGAAGAAGAAAAAAAGCTGACCTGATATCAGTGTCATGAGACAAGACTGGAGTCATCTGCCTCTAGGGGTTTAGTGAGGCCGTTGAGGACAGGGGCTGCAGACAAGACTAGACAGAGGTAGATGCATGTAAGGCACTTCTCCTCCACTGATAATATCCTCTTCACAAACAAGGAAACACACACACACACACCCTATGACACTCAGCTGATGTAGCAGATGCCAGTGGCACTTCCAGTATGTTTATAATGACAGCCTTTCTCTCCCCTCTGACAGACTAACACATGACTAGAGGAGACCTCTGACAGACTAACACATGACTAGAGAGGGGCAGAGAATGAAGGAAGAGAGAGAGGGAGGGGATAGAGGGGGCAGGAATGAAGGAAGAGAGAGATCGAGAGGGGATAGGGGGGGCAGCAGAATGAAGGAAGAGAGAGATCGAGAGGGAGGGGATAGAGAGGGGGCAGCAGAATGAAGGAAGAGAGAGATCGAGAGGGAGGGGATAGAGAGGGGGCAGCAGAATGAAGGAAGAGAGAGATCGAGCAGCAGAATGAAGGAAGAGAGAGATCGAGAGGGAGGGGATAGAGAGGGGGCAGCAGAATGAAGGAAGAGAGAGATCGAGAGGGAGGGGATAGAGAGGGGGCAGAATGAAGGAAGGAAGAGAGAGATCGAGAGGGAGGGGATAGAGGGGATAGAGAGAGGGGCAGGGCAGCAGAATGAAGGAAGAGAGAGATCGAGAGGGAGGGGATAGAGAGGGGGCAGCAGAATGAAGGAAGAGAGAGATCGAGAGGGAGGGGATAGAGAGGGGGCAGCAGAATGAAGGAAGAGGAGATCAGAGGGAGGGGATAGAGAGGGGCAGAAAGAAGGAAGAGAGAAGATAGATGGGGAGACAATAGAAAACAGGAAGGGGAAGGGAATAGTGATAGGAGGAGAGAAGGAGAGATGAGGACTTCTCTCTGGAATTTGACTAAATTGCAAATTGACCCATATACCCACACACCACATACACCACATACACCACACACACCACATACACCACGTAAAAACATTGACACAGAGTGAATGAAGGACGTCACTCTGCTTTGTCAACTCTACAGTGTTTCTCAGAGTTCTCTGTTAAACTGACCAGGCACAGTGTGTGTTTGGCTCCATGTTTGAGTTTGGCTTAGCCAGTGTGTGTATGTGTGTGTGTGTGTGTGCGTGTGCGTGTGTGTATGCGTGTGTGTGCATGTGCGTGTGTGTGCGTGTGTGTGTGTGTGCGTGTTAGCTGTGCCTTCCGTGTGCCTGTGCAGAGTTTGTTTGGCCAGTGCTTATCAGACCTGGAGACTTTAGCTACACTAGCTAACAACACACACACAGCTAAACACACGACTCTGTGCTCTTCAGTTATTGCTGCGCTACCAGGTTAGCTAATGTTAGACCTGAGAAATGACTCTTCCTTTCACGTTGTTCCTGTGTGCTCTTCTCTAGTGAAAGACCAGCTCTCTGCTCAGTCTCAGACCAGGTAACGGAACACCCCTCAGTCTGTGTGCTCTTCTCTAGTGAAAGACCAGCTCTCTGCTCAGTCTCAGACCAGGTAACGGAACACCCCTCAGTCTGTGTGCTCTTCTCTAGTGAAAGACCAGCTCTCTGCTCAGTCTCAGACCAGGGAAAGGAACACCCCTCAGTCTGTGTGCTCTTCTCTAGTGAAAGACCAGCTCTCTGCTCAGTCTCAGACCAGGTAACGGAACACCCCTCAGTCTGTGTGCTCTTCTCTAGTGAAAGACCAGCTCTCTGCTCAGTCTCAGACCAGGTAACGGAACACCCCTCAGTCTGTGTGCTCTTCTCTAGTGAAAGACCAGCTCTCTGCTCAGTCTCAGACCAGGTAACTGAACACCCCTCAGTCTGTGTACTCTTCTCTAGTGAAAGACCAGCTCTCTGCTCAGTCTCAGACCAGGTAACGGAACACCCCTCAGTCTGTGTGCTCTTCTCTAGTGAAAGACCAGCTCTCTGCTCAGTCTCAGACCAGGTAACGGAACACCCCTCAGTCTGTGTGCTCTTCTCTAGTGAAAGACCAGCTCTCTGCTCAGTCTCAGACCAGGTAACGGAACACCCCTCAGTCTGTGTGCTCTTCTCTAGTGAAAGACCAGCTCTCTGCTCAGTCTCAGACCAGGTAACGGAACACCCCTCAGTCTGTGTGCTCTTCTCTAGTGAAAGACCAGCTCTCTGCTCAGTCTCAGACCAGGGAAAGGAACACCCCTCAGTCTGTGTGCTCTTCTCTAGTGAAAGACCAGCTCTCTGCTCAGTCTCAGACCAGGTAACGGAACACCCCTCAGTCTGTGTGCTCTTCTCTAGTGAAAGACCAGCTCTCTGCTCAGTCTCAGACCAGGGAAAGGAACACCCCTCAGTCTGTGTGCTCTTCTCTAGTGAAAGACCAGCTCTCTGCTCAGTCTCAGACCAGGGAAAGGAACACCCCTCAGTCTGTGTGCTCTTCTCTAGTGAAAGACCAGCTCTCTGCTCAGTCTCAGACCAGGGAACGGAACACCCCTCAGTCTGTGTGCTCTTCTCTAGTGAAAGACCAGCTCTCTGCTCAGTCTCAGACCAGGGAAAGGAACACCCCTCAGTCTGTGTGCTCTTCTCTAGTGAAAGACCAGCTCTCTGCTCAGTCTCAGACCAGGGAAAGGAACACCCCTCAGTCTGTGTGCTCTTCTCTAGTGAAAGACCAGCTCTCTGCTCAGTCTCAGACCAGGGAAAGGAACACCCCTCAGTCTGTGTGCTCTTCTCTAGTGAAAGACCAACTCTCTGCTCAGTCTCAGACCAGGGAAAGGAACACCCCTCAGTCTGTGTGCTCTTCTCTAGTGAAAGACCAGCTCTCTGCTCAGTCTCAGACCAGGGAACGGAACACCCCTCAGTCTGTGTGCTCTTCTCTAGTGAAAGACCAGCTCTCTGCTCAGTCTCAGACCAGGGAACGGAACACCCCTCAGTCTGTGTGCTCTTCTCTAGTGAAAGACCAGCTCTCTGCTCAGTCTCAGACCAGGGAAAGGAACACCCCTCAGTCTGTGTGCTCTTCTCTAGTGAAAGACCAGCTCTCTGCTCAGTCTCAGACCAGGTAACGGAACACCCCTCAGTCTGTGTGCTCTTCTCTAGTGAAAGACCAGCTCTCTGCTCAGTCTCAGACCAGGGAACGGAACACCCCTCAGTCTAGTGCTCCAGGAGACTAGAAGACTGAGACATTTTATTACCTCACATTAATTCAATTCAATTCAGTTTCATTGGCATGACTAGTCCAATGTTGCCAAAGCAGTGTGCATTACAATATAAACCACAAATAATACTAAATCACGGAATTAAATTGCAATACAAACGAATGACAAACAATAACACAAAACAAAACGTGCGCAGGCACAATCACGTGCACGAACATACACACACACATGTTTCTGTTGGTGAGGATCAGCCAGAGGTCAGGTGTCCTGTTCCTGGGGCATGCTGGGACAGATCAGGTGACTGGTGATAACATCTGGTGCCTGCTGGGAGAATTGTGTGTGTGTGTGTGGGGGGGTGTCATTGTATCCCTCTGTTTGCACAAGCTGAACCGTTTACATATGTGCCAACAACACACTCGCCATTCCACCAAGGGTTTTACAGAGAGGTCTGCTTTGTGTGTGTGTCTGTGGACAAAAGAGGATTGATGGTGTGTGTATGTATGAGAAAGTGTGTAATGTGTCACTAGGTTGGCAAATGAAGGCTGCTCCTTATCCATCCTGGAAAGCAGGACTAAACCTACACACACGGGACATCGCCCCGCAGTGGAAGCTGAAGTAACATTAAACCCCTGAGCAGAGTGTGACACAGGGGACACGGTGTGTGTGTGTGACAATGTGTGTCACTAAACAGTCGCAGAGTAACTACCTCACAGATCAGGTTGGGCCTGTTCCATCACACACACCATGAGCAAACACACACAACTGACGGATGTCACACACACCTCAGGGACTACAGCAGGGGTGTCAAACCACTATGTTCCTCTACCTGACTCTTTACTTTCAACCTGACACGCCATTCATCTCTGAGTGTTAGATCAGCCGGGGGAGGGGTGAGCGAACGGCAGTAGGTGTAAGGGGGTAGCGGACCCCTAGGGTGTGTCTGTCTGTCTCCCTCTGACTCCTCGTCAAACAGGTGGTCTATGACATGTTTGGAAAGTTGCCTCTACTCTTCCTGTTTTCTGTTTATCCGTCCCTGTTTTACTCCTCTGTGTGGAAGGGGGGAAACAGGCATAGTTAAAGACTACACACACACACACCCCTCCCCGGTGCCTGGAGTGAAAGCCTGTCAACCAGATCCCACATTACCCCATCACCACACAATCCTCCAGACTAACAGCTCCATGAGAGACAGAGAGAGAGTTGAGAGATTTTCCCTTGTGTACCCTTAACCATTTGTATATCGTTGCAACACTGTATATATACGTAATATAACATTTGTAATGTCTTTATTGATTTGAAACGTCTGTATGTGTAATGTTTACTGTTAATTGTTATTGTTTATTTCACTTTTGTATATTATCTACCTCACTTGCTTTGGCAAAGTTAACACGTTTCCCATGACAATAAAGCCCCTTGAATTGAATTCAGACAGACAGACAGACAGACAGACAGACAGACAGACAGACAGACAGACAGACAGACAGACAGACAGACAGACAGACAGACAGACAGACAGACAGACAGACAGACAGACAGACAGAGACAGACAGACAGACAGACAGACAGACAGACAGACAGAGCCTTTTCCCAAACATCCTCTAGTGGCTTCTCTTCCATTGCAAAGACAGGCCACACAACCCCAACAAGCACAGAGAGCTCAGCGAACATACACATACACACACTTCGCTCACTTCCCTGTGTATTCCATTGCTGTGCATTGTAGAAAAACCCTGGGTCATACTGTAGTTTAAATAGTCAAATACGAGGCCAGCCAAGCCACCTCCCTGCATCTCTCCAATAGACACATATGTAAACCCATGCAAACTTTAGTCTCTGTCATTGAACGCTATCGGAGATAAGGAAATGCAAACTGGGTCACCTTAGCTCTAGGCACACTGTGTAAACACACAGACACACACACAGCACCTTGTAGGCTCTAATCACTGTCTAAACAGGGACATATGGCTTTTACCACTGACAAACTGTCACCGGGAGGACTGAGGCCACACTAGGTATAGGACACTGTCAGTGTCAGAACAGGGACATATGGCTTTTACCACTGACAAACTGTCACCGGGAGGACTGAGGCCACACTAGGTATAGGACACTGTCAGTGTCAGAACAGGGACATATGGCTTTTACCACTGACAAACTGTCACCGGGAGGACTGAGGCCACAGACACACCAGCTGCCTACTGGAGGTGGAGCCACACTAGGTATAGGACACTGTCAGTGTCAGAACAGTCATAAAGTACAATGACAGTACAGGAGGTAGAGGAACAATGTTGCAACAATAGAGGTTGTGTTTTAGGTAGAAAGAGATTTTGGTTTGGTTGTTTTGGTTTTGAACAGTTTTGGTTTTCAAACACTGAGCAATACATCTGCAGGCAGCTCCACGTTGTACTTGACATAGTCCAATAAATACAATGTAACACTTTGCGTTATAATTTCCATACGTCAAGCTCCAATCAGCAGCCTGCAGTGACAGAGGAGAGCAGCAACATGGCGGATTATTCTGAGGTCATTGAGCCTTATCAGCCGCGGGTAAACAAATAACCCGCTTCTTCTGGCTACTGATAACCTCAGTACACAGCACGGTGCGAGTCTGCACGCTGGCCCGTCGCCTTTTGCGTGTATTGTCTGTGTGTGTGTGTGTGTGTGTGTGTGTGTGCCTACTTTAGAAGCAGATGCTGCGCGCGCCTCCCGGTAACAAGGGGATCGCTAGTTGGCGCACCCGGAGCGTGGGAAGTTATTGACCCACTCCACCTGGCGTCTGTGTACACACAAGCTGGGTCACGGACAGTCATCTTCAACATAAGTCCTCTTGTGACACCCTACGTCTACGACCAACACACGTTTACCAGAGTCACACCATCGCCATTTTATACGACCGGTGGGGACAATGGGGGTAACATAATCATGTCTAGATGGGATACAGCTTTTGTCAAATTGACGTCAAAAGTTTTGGGGGGCATTTTAGCTAACCCTAACACTTTTCCTAACCTTAACCTACTCATCCTAACTTGCTGCGAAAATTATCCTAACCTTCAAACAAAAACGTGTATCCCTTCTAGACAAAACCGGCTAATATAAGCTACAATGATCCCACAAGCATACAACCCATGACGTTTCAAAGTAACTAGCCCAGAAATGTAATAGCAGAGTAATAAACTGCAAAATAGTAATGCACACGTTTCCATGTATTCCCTTATTTATAATATAAATGACACATTCATATAAATAGGCCCACATATAGCTAAACATTGCAATTTCAATTAGAATGTGTGCCTTAAACAACTCCGCAAAAGCGCTTTTTTAATGGAAGAAGCTATTCTTTCCAATAGCCTACATAACTTAGCTATGGAAGGCAATACAACAACACCACACAACGTAGACTTCTACATTTCTATCAAGGTTTCGGTGTCTTTACCCGTGCCTCGTTCAGAATTCATATTCGCCGATGAAGACATGACAACCACACTAAGAGAGCTGTCGCAAAGCTTAGCTTATCAACTCTACACTCAAGGCGACAACCCCCGGGGACAATGTATCGAATTTGAACACTGTTAAACGTAGCCTAGATGTAACTCAACAATAACCTAGGCCTCCTTATCAGTACTAAAATAGGCAACATTGTTCAAATCAAGTTTCGGTTTTCATTTGTCATAAAGGCAAAAGCTTTACGCACCGACACACAGGACAATATCACAAAACAGCATCATAAAACAAAGCCGTTGATGCGATAACACACAACGCAAGAACTGCAAGCCAGCATCGAGAGCTTCACGACAATCGTTTCCTCGAGATAGTCATAACTTCCTCAACAAACCTCTCCACTGTTCACTCATTTACTCTAAAAACGATGCTTACCAAACGAATACCGACAAAAACTCACCGCAAAAGGAGAGTAGTAATCCAATATTTTTATTATAATCCCCACTAGTGGTAAAAGCGCATATCCATCGCCGCGCTCCGCGCTGTCGACAGTAGGCTACTTTTGTTGTCACGCAGGAAGCTCCGTCGCTTGCGAGGCACACGGAGGGAGCCAGCCGGCTGCTGAGCAGAGCAGAGCCCGGAGGGGAGGGAGGGAGAAAGGAGGGAGGTGGGGCTTCTTCTCTAGTGGGGGACAGACAAACAGACAGACATGGGGACAAGCACCTGCTCCCATGTCACGCCGTCGGAGCGCTGACCCCACAGTGTCCCTCGGCCATGGAAAAGAATAGAGGGCCGATGCTTCACATTCCACACATGACAGGAATGGAGTTCATGTACTGTAGCGGCTTTGTTGTGTCATTACACATGTTATAAGGCAGGGGGGGCAGACGAGGCTGCTTAGTGTCACAGGGTTGAATGAGATCAATGCGCAAGTAGGTAGGCAGGCCTATTTATAATTTATAGGCCGAATGCATGCCTTTATCATTTTAAATCCCATTAAATGGTTTGATAACACTGGTCTACTTTTAAACATAACACAATTCAAATATAGTTTAATTTCTAAAATTATCATGAAATAGCCGATGTAGGTAAGCCCAAAAATATAACATGTTTATTTACGTGTACATTAGCTATTGAATGCATAGACGATCGAATTGACATCAAATCTGTGAAGAGCTATGAAAATGTCAATTTCACTGAATGTCCACAAGGGGGCAGACACCTACCAAGAGCACAGCTCCCACATACCGGGCTGCTGTCTATCACTGAACTAACCGTGAACTGTCTCCCTCTCCCATCCGTGTACTTATCAATGGCTTGATTGTAGATCATTCAATAAGCCAGTGTTGGAGAATAATGGGACTCTGATTGTAAAAACTCATAGACTTCCAATTGTTGCCTGCCAAGACAGGGCTTCACTCACACATTTTGTCCCTGCACATTGAGTATATCCTCTTCGTAGCTTCAAAAGCTGTTTTTAAAACGAAAAAGAAATAGAAAACAAATAAAAATAGAACAAAAAAACTACCAATAACTGTGTTGTAAACAAAACAATAACGAGTAGTTGACTAGTGGGCACTGAGCTAGATATCATTCATATTCAAATAGATTACTGAAGGAAGGACTGGGAGTGGGGATGAGAGAGGGAGAGAGAGAAAAGGG
>NC_056432.1:66475920-66478420 GCF_018296145.1 Oncorhynchus tshawytscha
TTAAACAACAACAACATTGGTTTATTGGAAAGCTGCTGATTCAGCCAAAAATAAGCACACAGATGTCTCCCTTCTCTCTCTGTTTGACCCTTGGGTCACCTAGCCAGACCAAAGAGACAGAGACAGACAGCCACAAATAACCAATCACCAGGCAGAGATTTCTGTCTGAGCCAATAAGAGGTGTTGGGAGGCGGCTGATAGAGTCTTTATGAGCATTGTGTGAGAGGGTAGAGTTTGAGGAGATTAGGTACGGTCTGTTTACTAATCCCTGTCATATTTACTGTACATGCCTCTAAATATCAACCACACACACACACACACACACACACACACACACACACACACACACACACACACACACACACACACACACACACACACACACACACACACACACACAGAGTGTATCTGTGTGTGTGTCTGTGTGTATCTGTGTGTGTATCTGTCTGTGTGTGTGTGTCTGTGTGTGGATCTGTTTGTGTGTATCTGTATGTGTGTCTGTGTGTGTATCTGTGTGTGTGTCAGCGTGTGTATCTGTGTATGTATCTTTATGTCTATCTGTGTGTGTATCTGTGTGTGTGTCTGTGTGTATCTATGTGTGTGTCAGTGTGTGTATCTGTGTATGTGTGTGTGTGTGTATCTGTGTGTATCTCTGTGTGTGTGTGTGTATCTTTGTGTGTGTATCTGTGTGTGTGTGTGTGTGTATATGTGTGTATCTGTGTGTGTGTGTGTATCTGTATCTGTGTGTATCTGTGTGTGTGTGTGCGTGTGTCTGTGTGTGTGTATCTGTATCTGTGTGTATCTTTGGTTGTATATGTGTGTGTGTATCTGTGTGTGTATGTGTGTGTGTATCTGTATCTGTGTGTATCTTTGGTTGTATATGTGTGTGTGTATCTGTGTGTGTGTATGTGTATGTGCGTGTGTGTGTGTATGTGTGTGTGTATCTGTGTGTGTATGTGTATCTGTGTGTGTATGTGTGTGTGTATGTGTGTGTGTATCTGTGTGTGTGTGTATCTGTGTGTGTATGTGGGTGTATCTGTGTGTGTATCTGTGTGTGTATCTGTGTGTGTATGTGTGTGTTTCTGTGTGTGTGTATCTGTGTGTGTATCTGTGTGTGTATGTGTGTGTATGAAAAATACACTATACGTGTATAGCATGCATGTCAGTGTTCTCTCTCCATCTCTCTCCCCCTCTTCTCCTTCCCCTCTCTCTCTCAGTGTGTGTGTCAGGGGAGTGTGGTGAGGCCTATTAACAGGTGTAGGAGGCGAGGCTGTGCCTGATCCACTGACCTGCCCATTAGCCCGCTTCAGTCCTCTAAGCCCTCACATCGATCACACAGCCACACATCATTGATCTAGCAAACCAAGCACACTACTTACGTACAGCTACTCTCCCTCCGTCTCTCACAGCTAGTAGGGTGTGTTTTCTGGTAATAACAGCCCTCGGCTGATCGACCCGAGCACACATATGCAAAACCCACGCTCAGCACACACACGTGCACAAGAAGCAAACAACACCCACACACCATCACAGGGCCGTAGCATGACCAACACACACCATCACAGGGCTGTAGCATGACCAACACACACCATCACAGGGCCGTAGCATGACAAACACACACCATCACAGGGCCGTAGCATGACCAACACACACCATCACAGGGCCGTAGCATGACAAACACACACCATCACAGGGCCGTAGCATGACAAACACACACCATCACAGGGCCGTAGCATGACCAACACACACCATCACAGGGCCGTAGCATGACCAACACACACCATCACAGGGCCGTAGCATGACCAAACACACACCATCACAGGGCCGTATGACAAACACACCATCACAGGGCCGTAGCATGACCAACACACACCATCACAGGGCCGTAGCATGACAAACACACACCATCACAGGGCCGTAGCATGACAAACACACACCATCACAGGGCCGTAGCATGACCAACACACACCATCACAGGGCCGTAGCATGACCAACACACACCATCACAGGGCCGTAGCATGACAAACACACACCATCACAGGGCCGTAGCATGACCAACACACACCATCACAGGGCCGTAGCATGACAAACACACACCATCACAGGGCCGTAGCATGACCAACACACACCATCACAGGGCCGTAGCATGACCAACACACACCATCACAGGGCCGTAGCATGACCAACACACACCATCACAGGGCCGTAGCATGACAAACACACCATCACAGGGCCGTAGCATGACAAACACAAACCATCACAGGGCCGTAGCATGACCAACACACACCATCACAGGGTCGTAGCATGACAAACACACACCATCACAGGGCCGTAGCATGACCAACACACACCATCACAGGGCCGTAGCATGACCAACACACACCATCACAGGGCCGTAGCATGACAAATACACACCATCACAGGGCCGTAGCATGACAAACACACACCATCACAGGGCCGTAGCATGACAAACACACACCATCACAGGGCCGTAGCATGA
>NC_056432.1:66483420-66500920 GCF_018296145.1 Oncorhynchus tshawytscha
GAGAAAGGGAGAGAGAGGGAGCGAGAGGGAGGGATGGATGGATAGGGAAAGAGAGGGAGGGAGGAACGGATAGGGAGAGAGAGCGAGAGGGAGGGAGGAAGGGATAGGGAGAGAGAGGGAGACAGCGGGAGGGAGGGATAGGGAGAGAGAGGGAGGGAGGAAGGGATAGATAGAGAGAGAGGGAGAGAGAGGGAGAGGGAGGGAGGAAGGGAGAGAGAGGGAGAGAGAGGGGAGGAAGGCATAGGGAGAGAGAGGGAGAGAGATGGAGGGAGGGATAGGGAGAGAGAGGGAGGGAGGGAGGAAGGGATAGGGAGAGAGAAGGAGGGATAGGGAGAGGGAGGGAGGGAGGGATAGGGAGAGAGAGGGAGGGATAGGGAGAGAGAGGTAGGGGGAAGGGATAGGGAGAGAGAGGGAGAGAGAGGGAGAGAGAGGGAGGGATACGGAGAGAGAGGGAGGGAGGAAGGGATAGGGGGAGAGAGGGAGAGAGAGGGAGGAAGGGTTGGGGGAGAGAGAGGGAGAGAGCAGGAGAGAGAGGGTCAGTGTGAGAGCGAGGTTAGAGATGTTACAAATCCTGTGTGAGTTGAAGCTCATGCTAATAGGATAACTGCATCGATTTCCATTTAACTTCGGCCTCTGATGTTATTTACAGCATTTAGCAACAAGGCCTCTCTCTCGCGCTCTCTCTCTCTCTCTCCTTTTAACCAGCCGTGACATGCTGTCAACCCTGCCTCCCCCTCCCCCCTCACACAACAACTGCCAAAACAACCAAATAGATTAGGACTTTAACACAGGCAAAACTCTCCCTGCCTCCCCCTTTCTCGCTCTATATTAAGGGCCCTACACTTCACACACACTATGCAAACGCAGCAATGGTGCGTTGTTTTCAGATGTAGTTCTATGAACTTTAGTGTGGCTCAAATTTATGAAAGCGTTATACAACGCTCTGTCGCTCTGCGCTCAGTGTGACGAACAGTCATCAAAATTGTTCCAATGTTTTAAAAACTATTGTAATAAATGCAACAGATGGACAATAGATAAAGATACTCCAAACTGTTTGACTTTTTAAAATCTATCAGGCATTGATTGAATTATAGCACATAAAACATTTTACTGGCATGGACAAATAATGAATGGCATTCAGGGATAAATAATGAATGGCATTCAGGGATAAATAATGAATGGCATTCAGGGATAAATAATGAATGGCATTCAGGATAAATAATGAATGGCATTCAGGGATAAATAATGAATGGCATTCAGGATAAATAATGAATGGCATTCAGGGATGAATAATGAATGGCATTCAGGGATAAATAATGAATGGCATTCAGGGATAAATAATGAATGGTATTCAGGATAAATAATGAATGGCATTCAGGGATAAATAATGAATGGCATTCAGGGATTTTGGTGGGAATTCAGTTATTCAATTTATCAAATCAAATTTCACAGTTTTTTTGTTGTTGACTGCACTCTTATACACATGTTCTAATGGTATCAGGTATTTATTTTATATTGTGTGTTAAAATAAAGACAATTATACTTGCCTAATTCTCATAAATGGCAGTCTCTATCGATGTGCCACAGGGTTCAAATCTCGGGCCGACTCTTTTCTCTGTATACATCAATGTTGTCGCTCTTGCTGCCGGTGATTCTCTGATCCACCTCTATGCACACCATTCTGTATACTTCTGGCCCTTCTTCGACTCTGTGTTAACAAACCTCCAGACGAGCTTCAATGCCATACAACACTCCTTCCGTTGCCTCCAACTGCTCTTAAATGCAAGAACTAAATGCATGCACTTCAAACGATCGCTGCCCGCACCAGCCCGCCCATCTAGCATCACTACTCTGGACTTAGAATATGTGGACAATTACAAATCCCTAGGTGTCTGGTTAGACTGTAAACTCCCCCTCCAGACTCACATTAAGCATCTCCAACCCAAAATTACATCTAGAATCAGCTTCCTATTTCGCAAAACAAAGCATCCTTCACTCATGCTGCCAAACATACCCTCGTAAAACTGACTATCCTACCGATCCTTGACTTCAGCGATGTCATTTACAAAATAGCCTCCAACACACTACTCAGTCAAATTGGATGCAGTCACAGTGCCATCCGTTTTGTCACCAAAGCCCCATATACTACCTACCACTGCGACCTGTATGCTCTCGTTGGTTGGCCCTCGCTTCATATTCAACGCCAAACCCACTGGCTCCAGGTCATCTTTGTTAGGTAAAGCCCCACCTTATCTCAGCTCACTGGTCACCATAGCAACACCCACCAGTAGCACGTGCACCAGCAGGTATATCTCACTGGTCAACCCCAAAGCCAACTCCTCCTTTGGCCGTCTTTCCTTCCAGTTCTCTGCTGCCAATGACTGGAACAAATTGCAAAAATCACTGAGGCTGGAGACTTATATCTTCCTCTCTAACTTTAAGCATCAGCTGTCAGAGCAGCTTACCAATCACTGCACCTGTACATAGCCCATCTGTAAATAGCCCACCCAACTACCAACTACCACATCCCCATATTGTTTTTTGTTTTTTTACTACATTGCACCCCAGTATCTCTACTTGCACATCATCATCTGCACATCTATCACTCCACTGTTAATGCTATATTGTAATTATTTCGCCACAATGGCTTATTTATTGCCTTACCTTGCTAATCTTACTACATTTGCACATACTGTACATAGATTTTTATATTGTGTTATTGACTGTACGTTTATGTGTAACTCTGTGTTGATGTTTGTGTCGCACTGCTTTGCTTTATCTTGGCCAGGTCACAGTTGTAAATCAGAACTTGTTCTTAACTAGCCTACCTGGTTAAATAAAGGTGAAATAAAAAAATATATAAACACAAATATATACACTGGGTTTATTTGCTTTTTTGAAAACATTAACATAAAGGGCTGCAACAACAAACACTTCCTCTGTCTAGGACTCACCTGCACTCACCTGCTCTGTCTAGGACTCTAGGTCTACCTGCACTCACCTCCTCTGTCTAGGACTCTAGGTCTTCCTGCACTCACCTCCTCTGTCTAGGACTCTAGGTCGACCTGCACTCACCTCCTCTGTCTAGGACTCTAGGTCGACCTGCACTCACCTCCTCTGTCTAGGACTCTAGGTCGACCTGCACTCACCTGCTCTGTCTAGGACTCTAGGTCGACCTGCACTCACCTCCTCTGTCTAGGACTCTAGGTCGACCTGCACTCACCTGCTCTGTCTAGGACTCTAGGTCGACCTGCACTCACCTCCTCTGTCTAGGACTCTAGGTCGACCTGCACTCACCTGCTCTGTCTAGGACTCTAGGTCTACCTGCACTCACCTCCTCTGTCTAGGACTCTAGGTCGACCTGCACTCACCTGCTCTGTCTAGGACTCTAGGTCTACCTGCACTCACCTCCTCTGTCTAGGACTCTAGGTCGACCTGCACTCACCTCCTCTGTCTAGGACTCTAGGTCTACCTGCACTCACCTCCTCTGTCTAGGACTCTAGGTCGACCTGCACTCACCTGCTCTGTCTAGGACTCTAGGTCGACCTGCACTCACCTGCTCTGTCTAGGACTCTAGGTCGACCTGCACTCACCTCCTCTGTCTAGGACTCTAGGTCGACCTGCACTCACCTCCTCTGTCTAGGACTCTAGGTCGACCTGCACTCACCTCCTCTGTCTAGGACTCTAGGTCTACCTGCACTCACCTCCTCTGTCTAGGACTCTAGGTCGACCTGCACTCACCTGCTCTGTCTAGGACTCTAGGTCGACCTGCACTCACCTCCTCTGTCTAGGACTCTAGGTCGACCTGCACTCACCTCCTCTGTCTAGGACTCTAGGTCGACCTGCACTCACCTCCTCTGTCTAGGACTCTAGGTCGACCTGCACTCACCTCCTCTGTCTAGGACTCTAGGTCGACCTGCACTCACCTCCTCTGTCTAGGACTCTAGGTCGACCTGCACTCACCTCCTCTGTCTAGGACTCTAGGTCGACCTGCACTCACCTCCTCTGTCTAGGACTCTAGGTCTACCTGCACTCACCTCCTCTGTCTAGGACTCTAGGTCGACCTGCACTCACCTGCTCTGTCTAGGACTCTAGGTCGACCTGCACTCACCTGCTCTGTCTAGGACTCTAGGTCGACCTGCACTCACCTGCTCTGTCTAGGACTCTAGGTCGACCTGCACTCACCTGCTCTGTCTAGGACTCTAGGTCGACCTGTTGTCAGGTTCTGTTGGATAATTCAACAAGTATGTCAACAGCAGGATACCCTCAGATTAAAAATCAACATGCTTTCCTCCAGATTACACCTATCTAAACATACTTTACATTGTTTGCGAGATCAGACATAATATCACTATAATCAGCGCTCATTGTTGGAAGTTGCTTTCATTTCAGCACATCTAATTTGGAAAAACTTTTCAACTGTAGCAATTTATTACTTTTTAAAATTCCACAAACAATGTGCACCCATCTTTCTTCTCTTTCTTGTGATGCAAGTGACGAGGCTGGAGCGTTACATCCCCGAATAAGCTTTATTGTTCTTATAGATGCAACTGAAAGACAATGTATTCTATTCAGCCCATTTCAGGCGTTACCGGGGTGTGTTTGACAGGCAACGTTAATGGGAAAAACGACAGGAAGAGTAGAAAGAGTCCCAGGAGTAAAATGAAAGCATTCAATCCAGCAAGACTTAAGTGGAAAGTGTATTTTGCGTCCCACAAACACAGGAAATAGATGACAGATCCTCTGTCTGGGCGGGGCATGCTCGTTGGTGGGCGGGGCATGCTCGTTGGTGGGCGGGGCATGCTCGTTTGTGGGCGGGGCATGCTCGTTGCTACAGTGTGTAACGGATTTGAACTGTTTCTCCCCCCTCTGCTCCCTGCTCTAGACTCCTCCTTTAACCCCTGGCCTGATGGCATGGATACATAGCTGCTTTGATGTTCAACTTGTCCTTTCACAGCCCAGGGGTGTGTGTGTGTGTGTGTGTGTTTACTCAGGCCAACTGTCATCGGCTCAGATAACAGGCTAGACTGCTTTCACCTCTGTTTTACTCATCCCTCCATCCACACTCCTTTATGTGTTTTTCTATCTTTCTTTCATGTTCTCTCTCTCTCCTTCCTCAGATAGAGCCTGCAGGGAAACCCTGAATTAACACCCTGTAAAGCTCTACAGAGGATTACTGCACTAAAGGACAAATGAAGTCATCCAATGAGAGATATAACACACTCAAATCATACCATACAGGTGACCAGAAAAGCTCCTCCAAACCTGGCAGTCCATAGCTGACTCACAACATCAACTATCCTAGATTTTCTTAAGCACCAAAGACAAAGACTACAGTGTGTGTATGTGCATGTGTGTGCGTGTTTGTGTGTGTCTGTGTGTGTGTGTGTGAGAGAGAGAGAGACAGAGTATGATTAGCATTCAGCAGACACAGGGCAGTATTAGTGTGATATTAATGTGGTCGTCACGTCTGGAACACAGACTGCATTAAGCTTATCATCACTCTCATGCACACATCAAGGACTTCTGGGGAGACAAGCCCTGCCAACCCACCGGTTTAAGAGCAACAGGAGAGGTGGAGGAGGAGGGATGGAGGAGGAGGGATGGAGGGGTGGAGGAGGAGGGATGGAGAGGTGGAGGAGGAGGGACGGAGGGGTGGAGGAGGGGGATGGAGGGTGGAGGAGGAGGGATGGAGGAGGGATGGAGGAGGAGGGATGGAGGGGGAGGAGGAGGGATGGAGAGGTGGAGGAGGAGGGATGGAGGGGTGGAGGGGTGGAGGAGGAGGGATGGAGAGGTGGAGGAGGAGGTATGATGGAGGAGGGATGGAGGGAGGGGAGGGGTGGAGGAGGAGGGATGGAGAGGTGGAGGGGGGGATGGAGGAGGAGGGGGATGGAGAGGTGGAGGAGGAGGGATGGAGGGGGGGATGGAGGAGGAGGGACGGAGAGGTGGAGGAGGAGGGATGGAGGAGGAGGGATGGAGGAGGAGGGATGGAGGGGTGGAGGAGGAGGGATGGAGAGGTGGAGGAGGAGGGATGGAGGAGGAGGGATGGAGAGGTGAAGGAGGAGGGATGAAGGGGTGGAGGAGGAGGGATGGAGGGGGAGGGGTGGAGGAGGAGGGATGGAGAGGTGGAGGAGGAGGGATGGAGGAGGAGGGATGGAGAGGTGAAGGAGGAGGGATGAAGGGGTGGAGGAGGAGGGATGGAGGGGTGGAGGAGGAGGGATGGAGAGGTGGAGCAGGAGGGATGGAGGAGGAGGGATGGAGAGGTGAAGGAGGAGGGATGAAGGGGTGGAGGAGGAGGGATGGAGGGGTGGAGGAGGAGGGATGGAGAGGTGGAGGAGGAGGGATGGAGGAGGAGGGATGGAGAGGTGAAGGAGGATGGATGAAGGGGGATGGAGGAGGAGGGATGGAGGGGTGGAGGAGGAGGGATGGAGAGGTGGAGGAGGAGGGATGGAGGGATGGAGGAGGAGGGATGGAGAGGTGGAAGAGGAGTGATGGAGGAGGAGGGATGGAGGGGTGGAGGAGGAGGGATGGAGGAGGAGGGATGGAGAGGTGGAAGAGGAGTGATGGAGGAGGAGGGATGGAGGGGTGGAGGATGGAGGGATGGGAGAGGTGGAGGAGGAGGGATGGAGGAGGAGGGATAGAGGGGGATGGAGGAGGAGGAGGGGTGGAGGAGGAGGAGGGATGGAGGGGTGGAGGAGGAGGGATGGAGAGGTGGAGGATGGAGGAGGAGGGATGGAAGGTTTATGTCCTGTCATGGAAGGTTTATGTCCTGTCATGGCCTCTATAAGTTTATCTCTCTCAGAGAGCTCCTCACTTCCTCAGATGCATCATGTGGAGAGGAATGCATTGACCTGCTACAATAGGATTCCAGGGAAAGCTACTTTAAGTCTGCTCCTCCACTCTATCCTGATCCCTCTCCCATTCTCTCATTTGAATGAAAACGGACAGTCTATTAACCATGCAGCATGCCTCCTTCCTTCAGCCTCTGTACATCCCTTCTTTTCCCCATCCGTTCGTCATTTCAGCCATGAAATACAGAGCTATACTAGTCAGATGGCAGTGATTATGACATTCTCTTACTGGGTTATATGAAGAGAGAGGAACAGAGGACAATGACAACTGTGACGTCTGTGGAGAGATGTCACTCAACATAGACAATGGACAGAGATTAGAGAGATCAGCTCTTACTGTGCATTACAGAGATCAACTCTTACTGTGCATTACAGAGATCAGCTCTTACTGTATATTACAGAGATCAGCTCTTACTGTGCATTACAGAGATCAGCTCTTACTATATATTACAGAGATCAGCTCTTACTGTATATTACAGAGATCAGCTCTTACTGTATATTACAGAGATCAGCTCTTACTGTATATTACAGAGATCAGCTCTTACTGTGCATTACAGAGATCAGCTCTTACTGTATATTACAGAGATCAGCTCTTACTGTATATTACAGAGATCAGCTCTTACTGTGCATTACAGAGATCAGCTCTTACTGTATATTACAGAGATCAGCTCTTACTGTATATTACAGAGATCAGCTCTTACTGTATATTACAGAGATCAGCTCTTACTGTGCATTACAGAGATCAGCTCTTACTGTGCATTACAGAGATCAGCTCTTACTGTGCATTACAGAGATCAGCTCTTACTGTGCATTACAGAGATCAGCTCTTACTGTGCATTACAGAGATCAGCTCTTACTGTGCATTACAGAGATCAGCTCTTACTGTGCATTACAGAGATCAGCTCTTACTGTGCATTACAGAGATCAGCTCTTACTGTGCATTACAGAGATCAGCTCTTACTGTATATTACAGAGATCAGCTCTTACTGTGCATTACAGAGATCAGCTCTTACTGTGCATTACAGAGATCAGCTCTTACTGTGCATTACAGAGATCAGCTCTTACTGTGCATTACAGAGATCAGCTCTTACTGTGCATTACAGAGATCAGCTCTTACTGTGCATTACAGAGATCAGCTCTTACTGTGCATTACAGAGATCAGCTCTTACTGTGCATTACAGAGATCAGCTCTTACTGTGCATTACAACTAAAGAAACCAGCTATTTGGACATTTTACCTTAAATACAAAACTAACAAAGAAATGTGTGACATAGAAAAGCAGCCATTTTCTTTCTAGCTGTTTTCTACTGATCGCTGAGGTATAATGAAGAGTGATTTGTTACAGAACATGATTCCTCCCCAAACCCTGGTAAAGGTAAGCTGAAGCCACTCTCTCTCTCTCTCTCTCTCTCTCTCTCTCTCTCTCTCTGTGCTGTACAGTAAGGCGATGAGACAAGCGAATGTGCTTCTATCCCTGCAGAACACACACACAGAGGGATAAGCTAGGACTACCAGAAGCCGAAAACACACGCACACACACACTGAAAAAGACACCTCGTCAGAAAGACCTAGCACTCGTCTCAGAGTTAAGACGGGAGAGAGAGAACGACAGAGAAGGGAGAGGAAAGGAGAGGATTTAGACTTCCTCTGGGGATGAACATGCTATCTCCTCCTTCTAAATAATATTCCCTCTGTCAGGTCTTACCACTCCTCTTACTGCAACATGATTCCCTTGTTCCTCTCTCCTCTCATTGGCTGTATACTTGGTAGACAAATCTCTTTGTAGCTTAGTGAAAATAATACAGGCCCTAAGCACACTCTTACGGCCTTAACACACTGTCAGCTCCACTCTGACACGTTTTGCCCGTGTGCAGATGGTGTATGTGTGCATTTGAAGCCAGCAGGGTGTGTGTGTGTGTGTGTGTGTGTGAAGCCAGTAGAGCAGAGAGAGCATGTGTGTAGGGGGTCTAACCTAGGGGATGAGAAATGAACACAGGCACATTTTACTGCATGTATTTTCATTTTACTAGTGCCGGGACCATCTGCTATCCATCCTGCTTCACACACAGGATACAAAGATAAACAGGACTATACTGCAATCACCCCCCTCTTTCTCTTACTCCCCTCTATCTCCATCTCTCTTTCTCTTACCCCCCCCTTTCCATCTCTAACTCCCCCTCTATCTCCATCTCTCTACCCACCTCCCCCTCTTTCTTTCTCTTACCTCCCTCTCTCTCCATCTCTCTACCCACCTCCCCCTCTTTCTTTCTCTTACTCCCCCTCTATCTCCATCTCTCTACCACCTCCCCCTTTCTTTCTCTTACTCCCTTACTCTCCCACCTCTCTTTCTTTCTCTTATCTCCATCTCTCTACCCACCTCCCCCTCTTTCTTTCTCTTACCTCCCTCTGTCTCCATCTCTCTACCCACCTCCCCCTCTTTCTTTCTCTTACTCCCTACCTCCCCACCTCTCTCTCCATCTCTCTACCCACCTCCCCCCCCTCTTTTTCTTTCTCTTACCTCCCTCTCTCTCCATCTCTCTACCCACCTCCCCCTCTTTCTTTCTCTTACCTCCCTCTGTCTCCATCTCTCTACCCACCTCCCCCTCTTTCTTTCCCTCTTACCTCCCACCTCCCCCTCTCTCCATCTCTCTCCTCCTCTACCCACCCCCCTCTTTCCCTTTCTCCATTCTCTACCCACCTCCCCCTCCCTCCCTCTGTCTCCATCTCTCTACCCACCTCCCCCTCTTTCTTTCCCTCTTCCATCTCTCCCACCTCCCCCTCTCTCCTTACCTCCCTCTCTCTCCATCTCTCTACCCACCTCCCCCTCTTTCTTTCTCTTACCTCCCTCTGTCTCCATCTCTCTACCCACCTCCCCCCTCTTTCTTTCTCTTTCCTCCCTCTCTCTCCATCTCTCTCCACCCACCTCCCCCCTCTTTCTTTCTCTTACCTCCCTCTCTCTCCATCTCTCTACCCACCTCCCCCTCTTTCTTTCTCTTACCTCCCTCTCTCTCCATCTCTCTACCCACCTCCCCCCCCCTCTTTCTTTCTCTTACCTCCCTCTCTCTCCATCTCTCTACCCACCTCCCCCTCTTTCTTTCTTTACCTCCCTCTCTCTCCATCTCTCTACCCACCTCCCCCTCTTTCTTTCTTTCCTCTCTGTCTCCATCTCTCTACCCACCTCCCCCTCTTTCTTTCTCTTACCTCCCTCTCTCTCCATCTCTCTACCCACCTCCCCCTCTTTCTCTTTCTTTCTCTCTACCTCCCCCTCTTTCTTTCTCTTACCCTCTCTCTCTACCCACCTCCCCCTCTTTCTTTCTTTACCTCCTCTCTCTCTCTCCTACCCACCTCCCTCTTTCTTTCCATCTTACCCCCCTCTCTCTCCATCTCTCTACCCACCTCTTCTTTCTCCCTCCTCTGTCTCCATCTCTCTACCCACCTCCCCCTCTTTCTTTCCTCTCTACCTCTCTCTCCATCTCTCTACCCACCTCCCCCTCTTTCTTTCTCTTACCTCCCTCTGTCTCCATCTCTCTACCCACCTCCCCCCCCTCTTTCTTTCTCTTACCTCCCTCTCTCTCCATCTCTCTACCCACCTCCCCCTCTTTCTTTCTCTTACCTCCCTCTCTCTCCATCTCTCTACCCACCTCCCCCTCTTTCTTTCTCTTACCTCCCTCTCTCTCCATCTCTCTACCCACCTCCCCCTCTTTCTTTCTCTTTCTTTCTCTTACCTCCCTCTCTCTCTTACATCTCTCTCTCCACCCACCCACCCCCCCTTTTCTTTCTCTTACCTCCCTCTCTCTCCATCTCTCTACAGACTTTCTTTCTCTCCCCTCTGTCTCTCTGCCTCTCTCTCTCTCTCTCTCTCTCTCTCTATCTCCCCAACTCAGCGAGGGGCAGAGATAACACCTCAAGGCCATGCTGCTGCTGCCAACCCTTAAACCTCATCTGCTCTCTCTCTCCCTCTCAATCTGTCCCTCGCTCCCTCACTTTGGTTTTCTGATGAAAGAGGAGAGAGGGATCAGAGGAAAACATGTCCCTCGTTTAACACAAAGCCTTGTATCTCCAGCCAAGACTACATCCAGAGAACAGAGTCACTGCCCTTCACTATACACCTTAAAGAGCAGGTCTGCTCTGCAAAACACACATCCACACACACAAACTATTATGCACTGTAATGCAGATTGGGTATTTGTGTGTGTGTGACTGCATGCGTTGGGTTGCTGTGTGTTTGGGGGGCTATGATACAGATAGGCTCCAGTGGGTTGTAACAAACCTACTCTGACAATGGCTTAACGGGGGCACTGGCCTTTGGCCCCCGCATCTGTGGCTGTGTACTGCAGCCAAAACACACACACACACACACACACACACACACACACACACACACACACACACACACACACACACACACACACACACACACACACACACACACACACACACACACTATGCTATCAGACATCTGTCATAATAATGACCTGTCCCACCCATCTCCTCTCCATCTCCATCTCCTCTCCATCTCCTCCAGAAGGCCTACAAACAGACCTCTCTTTAACACACTTAGTGTTTTGCTCGTAACAAATGCAGCATGGAAAGACGGAAAGGAGGTAAAGAGGGAGAGAAGAAGACAAGAGCTAATTAGCAGCTCGTTTGCAGCAGAGCAGTTCAGTCTAATTAAACGGTGTTGGTGATGTTAGTAGAATGGTTAAAATGTTGGCCCTGATATTCCAGTAAAGCTTTAAGGCTGTTTACTTATTCATCTACCAGTCGACTTCTTTTGTTCCTCTGACTTCATCTGAACTCAACACAAATGGTGGGAAAGTTGTGTTTATTTTAGTCTGAGGGGGAGTCAGCATCAGTGTGTGTGTGTGTGTGTGTGTGTGTGTGTGTGTGTGTGTGTATGTGTATGTGTGTGTGTGTGTGTGCGTGCGTCTACAAGCGTGTGTGAATGTGTGTGTGTGTATGTGTATGTCTGAAGCTCCTCTCTGAGGGCACACAGTTGTCAGATACACTTAGCCTCCTCATTAATATCAGAGCTCTTCAGAGACCATATACAGCATCACTGCATCACGTACACACCCTCCCTCTCTCTCCCTCTCCCTCCCTCACTCACTCTATCTTTCCCCCCTCTCCCACTCTGGCCGTCTCTCATCCTATTCTCCCTCTCCCTCCCTCACTCACTCTATCTTTCCCCCCTCTCCCACTCTGGCCGTCTCTCATCCTATTCTCCCTATCTCTCCCTCACTCACTCTATCTTTCCCCCTCTCCCACTCTGGCCGTCTCTCATCCTATTCTCCCTATCTCTCCCTCACTCACTCTATCTTTCCCCCTCTCCCACTCTGGCCGTCTCTCATCCTATTCTCCCTATCTCTCCCTCACTCACTCTATCTTTCCCCCCTCTCCCACTCTGGCCGTCTCTCATCCTATTCTCCCTCTCTCTCTCCACATCTCTCTCATCCTATTCTCCCTATCTCTCTCCACATCTCTCTCTCATCCTATTCTCCCTCTCTCTCCACATCTCTCTCGCTCATCCTATTCTCCCTATCTCTCTCCACATCTCTCTCTCATCCTATTCTCCCTATCTCTCTCCACATCTCTCTCTCATCCTATTCTCCCTATCTCTCTCCACATCTCTCTCTCATCCTATTCTCCCTATCTCTCTCTCATCCTATTCTCCCTATCTCTCTCCACATCTCTCTCGCTCATCCTATTCTCCCTATCTCTCTCCACATCTCTCTCACTCATCCTATTCTCCCTATCTCTCTCCACATCTCTCTCTCATCCTCTTCTCCCTATCTCTCTCCACATCTCTCTCATCCTATCCTCCCTATCTCTCTCCACATCTCTCTCATCCTATTCTCCCTATCTCTCTCCACATCTCTCTCTCTCATCCTATTCTCCCTATCTCTCTCTCATCCTATTCTCCCTATCTCTCTCCACATCTCTCTCATCCTATTCTCCCTATCTCTCTCCACATCTCTCTCTCATCCTATTCTCCCTATCTCTCTCCACATCTCTCTCTCCCCCTTTTCTTGGCGTTGTCTCTCTCTGACTGCAGGTGTCCTCTCCGGTGGTGGCCAAAGTGCCAACCTGCCCTCCATATGTCCGTCTGCCGTGTGCCAGCTTCTCGCCCGCCACTCCCCACCAAGCGTCATCTGGCACACCCCACCCAAATCTGTTCCCATAAGCCCCTCTCTACCCCTGCCCAGTACTGCCCTGTCTCTAGCCCACCCAAATGTTCCCTCACCCCCTCTCTACCCCTGCCCAGTACTGCCCTGTCTCTACCCCACCCAAATCTGTTCCCATAACCCCCTCTC
This sequence comes from Oncorhynchus tshawytscha, assembly GCF_018296145.1. Lineage (NCBI taxonomy): Eukaryota > Metazoa > Chordata > Actinopteri > Salmoniformes > Salmonidae > Oncorhynchus > Oncorhynchus tshawytscha. Next base: position 66,496,586 of record NC_056432.1, read on the forward strand.
TACCCCTGCCCAGTACTGCCCTGTCTCTACCCCACCCAAATCTGATCCCATAACCCCCTCTCTACCCCTGCCCAGTACTGCCCTGTCTCTACCCCACCCAAATCTGTTCCCATAACCCCTCTCTACCCCTGCTCAGCACTGCCCTGTCTCTACCCCACCCAAATGTTCCCTCACCCCCTCTCTACCCCTGCCCAGTACTGCCCTGTCTCTTCCCCAACCAAATCTGTTCCCATAACCTCTCTACCCCTGCTCAGCACTGCCCTGTCTCTACCCCAACCAAATCTGTTCCCATAACCCCTCTCTACCCCTGCCCAGTACCGCCCTGTCTCTATCCCACCCACATCTGTTCCCATAACCCCCTCCAACTTTCATCCTCTACCTCTCTCCTCTCACCTTCACCTTCACCTTTCTCATTCCTCTCCTCCTCTCACCTTGTCCTCCCACCAACTCCTCTCATCCTTCTCATTCATCCTCTAGTCATTCATCCCTGCCCAGTACTGCCCTATCTCTACCCCACCCAAATCTGTTCCCATAACCCCCTCTCTACCCCTGCCCAGTACTGCCTTGTCTCTACCCCACCCAAATGTTCCCTCACCCCCTCTCTTCTCTGCCGAGCTCCCCACCAAGGTTCTGCCCCTAGAACCACAACACCCCACCCTGTATCCCTCTCTCAAACACGGGACCCAGCCCTCCATCCCCCTCGCCCCTCCACTCCCCCACAGACCGCTGCATCCATATGGACGCTCCAGCTACTCACCCTCCATCCTTCCCTCTCCCTCCTCCTCCCTTCCACAACCAAGCCTCTACCAGCCACTCCTTCCCTCCTCCCTCCCTTCCACAGCCAAGCCTCTACCAGCCACTCCCTCCCTCCTCTCTCCCTTCCACAACCAAGCCTCTACCAGCCACTCCCTCCTCCCTCCCTTCCACAACCAAGCCTCTACCAGCCACTCCCTCCTCCCTCCCTTCCACAGCCAAGCCTCTACCAGCCACTCCCTCCTCCTCTCTCCTTCCACAACCAAGCCTCTACCAGCCACTCCCTCCTCCCTCCTCTCTCCCTTCCACAACCAAGCCTCTACCAGCCACTCCCTCCTCTCTCCCTTCCACAACCAAGCCTCTACCAGCCACTCCCTCCTCTCTCCCTTCCACAACCAAGCCTCTACCAGCCACTCCCTCCTCTCTCCTTCCACAACCAAGCCTCTACCAGCCACTCCCTCCTCTCTCCTTCCACAACCAAGCCTCTACCAGCCACTCCTCCTCTCTCCCTTCCACAACCAAGCCTCTACCAGCCACTCCCCCTCCCTCCCTTCCACAGCCAAGCCTCTACCAGCCACTCCCTCCTCCTCTCCCTTCCACACAACTCAAGCCTCCCTCCTCTCTCCTTCCACAACCAAGCCTCTACCAGCCACTCCCTCCTCCCTCCTCTCCCCTTCCACAACCAAGCCTCTACCAGCCACTCCCTCCTCTCTCCCTTCCACAGCCAAGCCTCTACCAGCCACTCCCTCCTCTCTCCCTTCCACAACCAAGCCTCTACCAGCCACTCCCTCCTCTCTCCCTTCCACAACCAAGCCTCTACCAGCCACTCCCTCCTCTCTCCCTTCCACAACCAAGCCTCTACCAGCCACTCCCTCCTCTCTCCCTTCCACAACCAAGCCTCTACCAGCCACTCCCTCCTCTTTCCCTTCCACAGCCAAGCCTCTACCAGCCACTCCCTCCTCTCTCCCTTCCACAACCAAGCCTCTACCAGCCACTCCCTCCTCCCTCCCTTCCACAGCCAAGCCTCTACCAGCCACTCCCTCCCTCCTCTCTCCCTTCCACAACCAAGCCTCTACCAGCCACTCCCTCCTCCCTCCCTTCCACAACCAAGCCTCTACCAGCCACTCCCTCCTCTCTCCCTTCCACAGCCAAGCCTCTACCAGCCACTCCCTCCTCTCTCCCTTCCACAACCAAGCCTCTACCAGCCACTCCCTCCTCTCTCCCTTCCACAGCCAAGCCTCTACCAGCCACTCCCTCCTCCTCCCTTCCACAACCAAGCCTCTACCAGCCACTCCTTCCCTCCTCTCTCCCTTCCACAACCAAGCCTCTACCAGCCACTCCCTCCTCTCTCCCTTCCACAACCAAGCCTCTACCAGCCACTCCCTCCTCCCTCCCTTCCACAGCCAAGCCTCTACCAGCCACTCCTTCCCTCAGGGCTGGAGCTGTGTCCATGAACAGACTGTCCAAACACCCCCTCCTCTAATCCTCCTCTCCAACTTTCATCCTCTACCTCTCTCCTCTCACCTTCCCTTTTCTCATTCCTCTCCTCCTCTCACCTTGTCCTCCGACCAACTCCTCTCATCCTTCTCATTCATACTCTGTTCATTCATCCCTGAGGCCTGATGGATCACACCCAGATATGACACACACAGACCACAGCACACAGAGCATAGATCGATCCGAATACATCAATTACACACAGAGTGGAAGATGAGTGTGCTAAACCAAAAATATTGAACAGAAACACTGAACTGGAGGTTCTGCTGTCTCTTCTCTCTGAGTGTGTGTGTGTGTGTGTGTGTGTGTGTGTGTGTGTGTGTGTGTGTGTGTGTGTGTGTGTGTGTGTGTGTGTATGTGTGTGTGTGTGTGTATGTGTGTGTGTGTGTATGTGTGTGTGTGTGTGTGTGTGTGTGTGTGTGTGTGTGTGTCATTGTGTGAGTGTGTGTAGGCTGTGTAACTGTGTGTCTCCTCTCCCTGGCCTTTCAGCACTGCTGTGACCTCTGTGTGACCTTTCAGCATGTTTTCTTCTCTCCATGAGGCTGCATATCTATTACCCACTCTGACACCAGGCAGCTAGTTACGCACGCACGCACGCACGCACGCACGCACGCACACACACACACACACACACACACACACACACACACACACACACACACACACACACACACACACACACACACACACACACACACACACACACACACACACACACACACACACACACACACACACACAGACACACACAGGGGTGGATTAGGCAGGCATATTCTCTCTAATATTTATTTTCACATCCTTTAGAACTCATGATTATTCCTCCAGAGACAGTCATCATTGGGCCAGTCAGTAGACAGAATGTTTGGGCCAGTCAGTAGACAGAATGTTTGGGCAAGTCAGTGACAGGAGGTGTGGGCCAGGCAGTAGACAGAATGTTTGGGCCAGTCAGTAGACAGAATGTTTGGGCAAGTCAGTAGACAGGAGGTTTGGGCCAGTCAGAGGACAGAAGATTTGGGCAAGTCAGTAGACAGGAGGTTTGGGCCAGGCAGTAGACAGAATGTTTGGGCCAGTCAGTAGACAGAAGGTTTGGGCCAGTCAGTAGACAGGAGGTTTGGGCCAGTCAGTAGACAGAAGGTTTGGGCCAGTCAGAGGACAGAAGGTTTGGGCCAGTCAGTAGGCAGAAGGTTTGGTCCAGTCAGTAGACAGAAGGTTTGGGCCAGTCAGTAGGCAGAAGGTTTGGGCCAGTCAGTAGACAGAAGGTTTGGGCCAGTCAGTAGACAGGAGGTTTGGGCCAGTCAGTATACAAAAGGTTTGGGCCAGTCAGTAGACAGAATGTTTGGGCCAGTCAGAGGACAGAAGATTTGGGCAAGTCAGTAGACAGGAGGTTTGGGCCAGTCAGTAGACAGAATGTTTGGGCCAGTCAGTAGACAAGAGGTTTGGGCCAGTCAGTAGACAGGAGGTTTGGGCCAGTCAGTAGACAGGAGGTTTGGTCCAGTCAGTAGACAAGAGGTTTGGTCCAGCCAGTAGACAGGAGGTTTGGGACAGTCAGTAGACAGGAGGTTTGGGACAGTCAGTAGACAGGAGGTTTGGGCCATTCAGTAGACAGGAGTTTTGGGCCAGTCAATAGACAGGAGGTTTGGGCCAGTCAGTAGACAGGAGGTTTGAGTGGCACATCTATTTAGGTCACATCTATCCAGGAGGTTTCCCTGTCTAGACAGGAGTGTGTGTGTTGTGTGGTGTTTTGTGGTGTGTGTGACGGAGTTTGGCCAGTCTGACTTTAGGAGGTTGGATGAATTAGGTCCAGCCACTGATCCCCAGCACCCCGCCTAAACACTGTCTCGGAAAGATGGAGAGAGTGTGCGCGTGTGGCTCGTCTGACTTTAATTGGATGAATTAGACCCAGCCACTGATCCCCAGCACCCCGCCTAAACACTGTCTCGGAAAGATGGAGAGAGAGGAAGAAAGAAAAAGAAAGAAAGAAAGAAAGAAAGAAAGAAAGAGAGGGAGGGAGAGATAGAAAACGAAATAGCATTTTTTTATATTATCATTATTCAACCTTTATTTAACTAGGCAAGTCAGTTAAGA
>NC_056432.1:66508420-66510920 GCF_018296145.1 Oncorhynchus tshawytscha
CAGAGAAAGCAGACAAAGAAAGGAGAGACAGAGAGAGAGAGAGGGATAGATAGAGAGAGGGATAGATAGAGAGAGACAGAGAGAGACAGAGAGAGAGAGAGGGATAGATAGAGAGAGGGATAGATAGAGAGAGAGAGAGAGAGAGAGACAGAGAGAGGGATAGATAGAGAGAGACAGAGAGAGAGAGAGGGATAGATAGAGAGAGGGATAGATAGAGAGAGAGAGAGAGAGAGAGAGACACAGAGAGGGATAGATAGAGAGAGACAGAGAGAGAGATGAACATGGGCCATAAATCACAGTGCCATGCTAGCGTGACGCTGCTAGCCTAGCACTTTCATCCCTCTGCACCTGTTGGCTCAGCTGTGTGTGTGCATGCATGTGTGTGTGTACACGTGTGTGTAGGCTATAAATTATATATTTATATGTTGCTGGGTTTGTGTGTGTGTGTGCGCAAAGGCTGTGCAACCCTGTCGCCACGGTTACGGGCATGGGGCCAGATCATCGCGGTGACACAGGTGCAGGAGCGAGCATTTAACACATGACCTTACCGGCCTCTGGTTTACAAGGGTGGTGATGGGGCAGCCGGCGAGAGGCACAGGCACGTCTCTTTACGGCCGTGTCGAGGGCACTGCCACATGCAGACTGGAGCGAACAGGGTGAGACATTTACAGGCCCAGGCAGACAGAGAGAGAGTTACTGATGGTTACCCTCTGTTACTGTTACTTCTACCTAATGGTAGACCTGTTAGGGAAGAGAAGAGAGGGAGGGATGGAGAGGTAGAGAGAGAGAAACCAATGTGGAATCTAGGAGAGGAAGATGAAAACAATATACTAGGAGACAAGGAGATGCTGGAGAGAGATTTAGAGACACATTTGAAATGTGTTTTATTATTCAGAAAGAGAAGGGAGAAATAAGAAGAGAGGGGGATAGAAACTGAGAAAATAAGAGGTAGAGAGATAATGAACACTATCCCTGCACATACCAGACGGTATACTAATTATATTTAAGTAAACATGACAACTACATTTATTTATGTCAAAATAATTATATTTTCAAGTATAATTTACTAACCACCTCAATACTTTTTTACTGTGCCTGTTATGGAATTCCTGCATGTGTGTGTGTGTTAGCAATAAGGTGCTGTCCTGTAATGGCTGACAGACTCTCCTTGTGTCGCTAATAACATCACAAACACACACAAACACACACACAGACACACAAACACACGTCAACCAGAGGGCCACAAGCTCAGCATCAGTAATGATCAGTGATTAGCATTGAGTGTGATACATAGACAGGCCAATGGTTTAAGATAACACACACATTGATTGGAGCTCTGAGAGAGAGAGAAATAAAGAGAGTGAGAGAGAGAGAATTAAAGAGAGAGAGCGAGAGAGAGATAAATAAAGAGAGAGAGCGAGAGAGAGAGAAATCAAGGTGTGAGCTGGGCTGTAGCTGGGCTGTGTGTGTTTGTGTGAGCTGGGCTGTAGCTGGGCTGTAGTTTGTGTGAGCTGGGTTGTAGCTGGGCTGTTTTGTGTGAGCTGGGTTGTAGCTGGGCTGTTTGTTTGTGTGAGCTGGGTTGTAGCTGGGCTGTTTTGTGTGAGCTGGGTTGTAGCTGGGCTGTGTGTTTGTGTGAGCTGGGCTGTAGCTGGGCTGTGTGTTTGTGTGAGCTGGGCTGTAGCTGGGCTGTGAGTTTGTGTGAGCCGGGCTGTAGCTGGGCTGTGTGTTTGTGTGAGCTGGGTTGTAGCTGGGCTGTAGTTTGTGTGAGCTGGGTTGTAGCTGGGCTGTTTGTGTGAGCTGGGTTGTAGCTGGGCTGTAGCTGGGCTGTGTGTGTTTGTGTGAGCTGGGTTGTAGCTGGGCTGTAGTTTGTGTGAGCTGGGTTGTAGCTGGGCTGTAGTTTGTGTGAGCTGGGTTGTAGCTGGGCTGTAGTTTGTGTGAGCTGGGTTGTAGCTGGGCTGTTTGTGTGAGCTGGGTTGTAGCTGGGCTGTGTGTGTTTGTGTGAGCTGGACTATAGCTGGGCTGTGTGTGTTTGTGTGAGCTGGGCTGTAGCTGGGCTGTGTGTGTTTGTGTTTGTGTGAGCTGGGCTGTAGCTGGGCTATAGTTTGTGTGAGCTGGGTTGTAGCTGGGCTGTGTGTGTTTGTGTGAGCTGGGTTGTAGCTGGGCTGTGTGTGTTTGTGTGAGCTGGGTTGTAGCTGGGCTGTAGTTTGTGTGAGCTGGGCTGTAGCTGGGCTGTAGTTTGTGTGAGCTGGGCTGTAGCTGGGCTGTAGTTTGTGTGAGCTGGGCTGTAGCTGGGCTGTAGTTTGTGTGAGCTGGGCTGTAGCTGGGCTGTAGTTTGTGTGAGCTGGGCTGTAGCTGGGCTGTAGTTTGTGTGAGCTGGGTTGTAGCTGGGCTGTAGTTTGTGTGAGCTGGGCTGTAGCTGGGCTGTAGCTGGGCTGTAGCTGGGCTGTAGTTTGTGTGAGCGTGTGTGTGTTTTCCCAGTACGGTGGTCGTACAGTAAGGT
>NC_056432.1:66515920-66565920 GCF_018296145.1 Oncorhynchus tshawytscha
TCTCTCCATCAAGGACGGACCAATAGATAGCCTGTCTCTCCTCTTTCTCCCTCCTTCTCTCTCTCCATCAAGGACCAATAGATAGCCTGTCTCTCCTCTTTCTCCCTCCTTCTCTCTATCCATCAAGGACCAATAGATAGCCTGTCTCTCCTCTTTCTCCATACTTCTCTTCTCCCTTTTTTTAACACTCCTCTTTTTTCTTGTCATGCAATCATTGAAAAACTAGCATGTGTCTGACACGGTCTCCAAGGCAACAGCAGTTCAAATGAGAAGGGAGGCGGGGGCTCATTCAGTGTGTGAATGATAGAGAGGGGAGAGGAGAGGCAGGGCAACCCACAGCGCTGAGCACACACACACACACACACACACACACACACACACACACACACACACACACACACACACACACACTGAGGAGAAAAGAAAATTAGAGTAGGCTGGGAGACAACTAACACACACACACACACACTGAGGGGAAAAGAAAAGGCGAGTAGGCTCGGAGACAACTAACACACACACATACGCAAACACACACACTGCAACACAGTGACCTCTGGCTTTGACTGGCAGTTCAGAGCAAAGCCCTTCCCACTGTGTCTCTAATCTCTGTGGCATGTAGGGGGGAGAGAGGGGGAGAGAGAGGGAGACAGGGGGAGAGGAAGTACGAAGAGTAGGGGTTGAGGAGGGTGAAAGGGGAAAAAGGGCAGACAATGCAAGGACAGGGTCAAGAGGAGGGTGAGGAAGGGTGAGGAAGGGTGAGAGGGGGTGAGGTGGGCTGTGGAGTGAAGACCCAGGTCTCCCAGAGCCCCTTCATACTTCTTCTTCCCCACACAGCCACTCTCCTCACTCATTCTCTCCTTCCTTAGTCCATGTCCCTCTTTCTCTACCGGTTTCCTCCATTGCCATTGCTTGCCTCTCTCTCTCCCTCACACCTCAAAGAGCACATGTAGGCCAGAGGCATAATCAGTGTTTACTCTCTCCCTCCTTTTCTCTCTCTCTCTCCCTCTCTTTCCCTCTGCACAACACAGTGGGAGCTCTGTGGCCTTCTCTTACAGATCTCCATTTCAAACCCCTCCGTCTCCAACAGACAACAAAGACAGAGAGTGAGAGATGGAGAGAGAGGAAGAGAGATGGAGAGAGAGAGGGGAGGGGACAGAGAAGGACTGATAGATGAGAAATCAGAGAGACAGTGTGAGGTCGCAGCACAGTAACACATTCAGCTCTATGGATTATATAGTACACTCAGCAGCTTCCTATACTACAAGAATAAATTCACCTATTGCTGCTGCGATACTCTGACTGACATCAGAAAGACTGACTGACGGCCTCGTTGGCAGGGTGATTGTCACCTGTCAATCATTTAGATCACAGCTGACAGGAACACACATACTCTATTGAACTCCTATTGACAATATGATCCAGTCATTAGGACACAGTGACACTGTAATCATTCTGTCACTCATTTCCCCCAGCAGTTCCTGTCTGTTCCAGTGAAGCAGAATGGATTTATGTTCTATATCCTCATCTATATGATACAGGGGAGGATCTAAACTGTACAATGTAGCTAAATCAAATCAAATCAAATTTTATTTGTCACATACACATGGTTAGCAGATGTTAATGCGAGTGTAGCGAAATGCTTGTGCTTCTAGTTCCGACAATGCAGTAATAACGAGCAAGTAATCTAACTAACAATTCCAAAAAAAACTACTGTCATACACAGTGTAAGGGGATAAAGAATATGTACATAAGGATATATGAATGAGTGATGGTACAGAGCAGCATAGGCAAGATACAGTAGATGATATCGAGTACCGTATATACATATGAGATAAGTATGTAAACCAAGTGGCATAGTTAAAGTGGCTAGTGATACATGTATTACATAAGGATGCAGTCGATGATATAGAGTACAGTATCAACGTATGCATATGAGATGAACAATGTAGGGTAAGTAACATTATATAAGGTAGCATTGTTTAAAGTGGCTAGTGATATATTTACATCATTTCCCATCAATTCCCATGATTAAAGTGGCTGGAGTAGAGTCAGTGTCATTGACAGTGTGTTGGCAGTAGCCACTCAATGTTAGTGGTGGCTGTTTAACAGTCTGATGGCCTTGAGATAGAAGCTGTTTTTCAGTCTCTCGGTCCCAGCTTTGATGCACCTGTACTGACCTCCCAGCTTTGATGCACCTGTACTGACCTAGCTCTGTCCTGTCCTGTTCTGTCCTGCTCCGTCCTGTCCTGCCCTGCCATGCCCTGTACTGCTCTGTCCTGCTCTGTCCTGCACTGTCCTGTCCTGCTCTGTCCTGCACTGTCCTGTCCTGTCCTGCTCTGTCCTGCACTGTCCTGTCCTGCACTGTCCTGCCTGTCCTGTCCTGTCCTGTCCGGCCCTCCCCTCCCCTCCCCTGCCCCTCCCGCCCCTCCCTCCACTCCCCTGCCTTTCCTTGCCCTGCCCTGGTCCTACGAGTGTGTTCTCTGCTGAAGGTAGCAGATGAATAATTTATCTTCAGTAAGTGTCCATGTAGACACCCCGCTGCTACTGGGAAGCGAGAAGAGAGGGGCTAGGATTAACACACACTGTATAGAAACACATTCAGGCACACGGACAACAGAGAGAGTTTCTATTTCAGAGTTTCTATTTCTATTTCTATTTCTATTTCCAAGTGTGGATTTGTCTTGTGGTCAAAGACCTGTCAAAGCTTTTCTAAGACGCAAAAACATATAGACATATATACATATAGACATATATACATATAGACATATATACATACATACATATAGACATATATACATATAGACATATATACATATATACATATAGACATATATACATATAGACATATAGACATATAGACATATAAACCTATAGACATATATACATATAGACATATATACATATATACATATAGACATATAGACATAGACATATAGACATATAGACATATATACATATAGACATATATACATATAGACATATACACATATATACATATATACATATAGACATATATACATATATACATATAGACATATATACATATATACATATATACATATAGACATATAGACATATATACATATAGACATATATACATGTAGACATATATACATATAGACATATATACATATATACATATAGACATATAGACATAGACATATATACATATACACATATATACATATAGAAATATAGACATATATACATATATACATATATACACATATATACATATATACATATAGACATATATACATATATACATATAGACATATAGACATAGACATATAGACATATAGACATATATACATATAGACATATATACATATACACATATAGACATATAGACATATATACCTATAGACATATATACATATATACATATAGACATATATACATATAGACATATATACATATACACATATATACATATAGAAATATAGACATATATACATATAGACATATAGACATATATACTACATGCAGGTTCACACACTCATACATAGAAACATGGACATACATAGAAACGTGGACATACATAGAAAGTACTCATACCATTATAGAGTGAATTTGATGAATTAACTCAGGCTTTTAACAGACCTCTGAGACTATGACAGTGCAGGTGCATTTATACGGAGACTTGATTACACACAGGTGGATTGTATTTATCATCATTAGTCATTTAGGTCAACATTGGATCATTCAGAGATCCTCACTGAACTTCTGGAGTTTGCTGAACTGAAAGTAAAGGGGCTGAATAATTTTGCACGCCCAATTTTTCAGTTTTTGATTTGTTAAAAAAGTTATAAATAGAAATATCCAATAAATGTCGTTCCACTTCATGATTGTGTCCCACTTGTTGTTGATTCTTCACAAAAAATACAGTTTTATATCTTTATGTTTGAAGCCTGAAATGTGGCAAAAGGTCGCAAAGTTCAAGGGGGCCGAATACTTTCGCAAGGCACTGTACATGTAGACATATATACATATAGACATATATACATATATACATATATACATATAGACATATAGACATATATACATATAGACATATATACATACATACATATAGACATATATACATATAGACATATATACATATAGACATATAGACATATATACATATACACATATAGACATATAGACATATATACCTATAGACATATATACATATACACATATATACATATATACATATATACATATATACATATAGACATATATACATATACACATATATACATATAGAAATATAGACATATATACATATAGACATATATACTACATGCAGGTTCACACACTCATACATAGAAACATGGACATACATAGAAACGTGGACATACATAGAAAGTACTCATACCATTATAGAGTGAATTTGATGAATTAACTCAGGCTTCTATTGTAACAGACAAAAATATGTTCTACAGCTAGAATTCCCTCTCTCCCTATTCTACCTCTCTATACCCTCCCTCCCTCCCTCCCTCCCTCCCTCCCTCCCTCCCTCCCTCCCTCCCTCCCTCCCTCCCTCCCTCCCTCCCTCCCTCCCTCCCTCCCTCCCTCCCTCCCCCTCCCTCCCTCCCTCCCTCTGCCCTCTCCTGGCCACCCTCTCCATAATCAGAGCCCAGTGAGCCGTGAGACGCACTTAAGCACCGACCGGCGGTAACCTCACACCACGCTACAGCTAACACACACACACACACGCACGCACACACACACACACACACACACACACACACACACACACACACACACACACACACACACACACACACACACACACACACACACACACACACACACACACACACACACACACATTTACACTCACACACATTTACACTCACACAATGCTCACACACACTCACAGACAGACACAGACACATGCACACACACACACTTTCATCCTCCCTCTCCCTCACCATGCCTGTCTTAAATAAAACACACGTCGCCACTTACGGGCTGGCTTACCTGATGACTGATAACAGGCTAGAGAGCAGCCAGTCAGCCAGCCAGTCAGCCAGTCAGTCAGTCCTTATTCACTCTGGCCAGACACACAGCTCAGCTTACACACTCATGCCAACACACACCAACACCAGGAGACAGAGGCCCATTCTTACCAGTCCCAAGCTACTTCACATGCACCTGACTCGAGTCACACACCTTTTATCCCACTTGAGCGCTTTCTCACAAACACGTGAAAACGCTGGTATGCTCACACGCACACACTAACCCAGACACACCAAACCCCCACAACAGCTTACCTGGCAGGTAGTAGAGAGGTGCTTTTAGTCCAAACATGGTTAGAGTCATATGTAGAAGACAATGTGGTACGGAGATCAGGGCAGCAGTCCTGTCCTGGAGGAGTATGGTGGTAGAGGGCGGCTGTGCCCTCGGTGCCACCCAGCAAGGAGGCTCTAAATGTGGGGAGGCTAGGCTGGGACTCAGCCTGTCATCCCGACTCTCTAGTCCTAGCTAACGGAGCGTGATGCTGGGACCGCCCAGCCGGCTAGGATACACAAACACAGAGTCACAGACACACACTGTCACACACACACACACTGTCACACACACACAGACGGAGAGCGGTGTGAGGGTAAGTCCCTGGGCACGACCCCGCTCACGACCCCCTCGCTCTCTCCCCTGACCCCCTGTGCTGGGTCACACACTCCCTCTTCGTCTCCGCACAGCGGGAGGTGACACACACACGAACGCCACACACACACACTCGGGGCACGCAGACCAGAAGCTGAAGAAAGAAGCAGACCAGAAGTGTCTGAGCTCAGGGAGGATAAAACAGACGATGGTAAAAGAGGTGTAATCCTGCGGAGGAAAAGAACGACAGAATGATTCCTGGGATTGTCTTTTATCTCTCCATCCCAAGACAAATGATCAGAGGAGAGCGTGGTTTCTTCCTCCGTCCGCTGCCTGCTGATCTCAGTCTGTCACTCTCTTTCCTCTTCCCTTTTCTCTCCCTCTCACTCAGAGCCGACACGGAGAGGAGGAGGAGAGGAGGAGGAGAGGAGGAGGGCAGAATGAACTCCCTCCAGGCTACAACACAGCCAGATAGTGAGGGAAGGAGGGGAAAGAGAAGGACAGAAAGGGAGGGGGAAGAGGGGGAAGAGAGAGCGAAAGAGGGAGGGGGGATGAGAGTGAAATGCTGGCCAGTGCTGAGTTTCATGGGAGAGATAAAGAGAGAGAGAGAAAATGAGAGAGATAGTGAGAAAGAGAGAGCTGGAGAGAATTGGAAGCTGGCCTAAGTGACAGCTGATTGGGCAGCCCTAATGACAGCGAGGGGCCAACGAGCATCATGGGACATCTGCTCACATGACTCTTCACCGGGGCCACCATCACAGAGTCACCAGCACGCAGAGAGAGAGAGAGATGAGGAGAGGAAGATGGAGAGTCAAAGGCAGCTCAACAATAGGAAAGCTATGTGTGAGAGAGAGACGAGAGCACAAAAGATGCCTGCCTCCATTCTTCTCTGACTGAAAATGAGACTCCGACTGTGTGTTTGGTGTGTGTGTGTGTGTGTGTGTGTGTGTGAGAGAGAAAGAGAGAGAGAAAGAGAGAGAGAAATAAAGCGCCCTCGGCACAGCATGGTAAGCAGTCTGTGAGCCGTGCACAAAAGCCAAGTTTCAGAGATAGTCACGAACACACACACACACACACACACACACACACACACACACACACACACACACACACAGAAGCAGTAGGGGTGAGGAGTTAACTATCTGCACACAGCGGCCACACAGAACCAAAACCAGCAGGAGAGGGGGCAGAAGGAGAGAGAGAGAGAGAGAGAGAAAACCAGAGAGAGAGAGGAGAGAGAGAGAGACAGAAAGATCAAGAAAGAGGGAGAGAAGAGAGAGAAAACAGAAAGTCTGGCAGGATGCTTGCCCTGGGGGCTGACTTGCTCTCAAACCCACTCTATGAAACTCACAGTGGGGGAGAGAAAGGGATGGGCAGAGGAGGGGGAGGAAAGAGGGAAGAGGGGGAGGGAGACATGGTTGGGGGTACACTGCCTTACTCGCCAATACCCTGAGGCAGGCAAACCCCCCTTCCAAAGTAAAAAATACATCCTCACTGCACACACCTACACACAGACTGTCACACCCTGACCTTAGATATCTCTGCTTTTCTATATATTTTGGTTAGGTCAGGGTGTGACTAGGGTGGGTACTGTCTAGGGTTTTTGTATGTCTAGGGGTTTTTGTATGTCTATGTTGGCCTGATATGGTTCCCAATCAGAGACAGCTGTTTATCGTTGTCTCTGATTGGAGATCATATTTAGGTAGCCATTTGCCTCACTTGTGTTGTGGGATCTTGTCTTTGTATAGTTGCCTTAGTGCACATCAGTAGCGTCACGGTTCGTTTGGTTGTTTGTTGTTTTGTTAGGTGAGTTTCAGTTTACTAAAATGATGTGGAATTACTCACGCTGTGCCTTGGTCTCATCATTACGACGAACGTGACACAGACACACACACATATACACACAGATAAACACATATACACACAGATAGACACAGATACACACAGACACATATACACACAGACACACACACCTACACACAGACACACACAGATACACACAGATAGACACAAATACACACATCTACACAGGGATACAGGCAATCAAACAAGCAAAGCGTCAGTATAGAGACAAAGTATTCAACGGCTCAGATACAAGACGTATGTGGCAGAGGGTCTACAGTCACGGACTATAAAAAGAAAACCAGCTCCGTTGCGGACACCGATGTCACAAACTAAACAACTTCAGTGCTCGCTTTGAGGACAACACAGTGCCACTGACACGGCCTGCTACCAAAACCTGTGGGCTCTCCTTCACCGCAGCCAATGTGAGTAAAACGTTGAAACATGTTAACCCTCGGCAAGGCTGCCGGCCCAGACGACATCCCTAGCCGCGTCCTCAGAGCATGCGCAGACCAGCTGGTGTGTTTACGGACATATTCAATCCATCTTTATCCCAGTCCGCTGTTCCAACATGCTTCAAGAGGGACACCATTGTTCCTGTTCCCAAGAAAGCTAAGGTAACTGAGCTAAACGACTATCGCCCCGTAGCACTCACTTCCATCATCATGAAGTGCTTTGAGACACTAGTCAAGGATCATATCATCTCATATCCACTCCAATTTGCTTACCGCCCCAATAGGTCCACAGACGACGCAATCACACTGCACACTGCCCTATCCCATCTGGACAAGAGGAATACCTATGTAAGAATGCTGTTCATCAACTACAGCTCGCCCTGTGCAACTGGGTCCTAGACTTTCTGACATGCCGCCCCCAGGTGGTGAGGGTAGGAAACAACATCTCCACCCCGCTGATCCTCAACACTGGGGCCCCACAAGGGTGCGTTCTCAGCCCTCTCCTGTGCTCCCTGTTCACACATGACACAGTGGCCATGCACGCCTCCAACTCAATCATCAAGTTTGCAGACGACACTACAGTGGTAGGCTTGATTACCAACAACAACGAGTCTGCCTACAGGGAGGAGGTGAGGGCCGTCGGAGTGTGGTGTCAGTAAAACAATCGCTCACTCAACGTCAACAAAACAAAGGAGATTATCGTGGACTTTAGCAAACAGCAGAGGGAGCACCCCTTTATCCACATCGAAGGGACAGCAGTGGAGACAGTGGAAAGTTATAAGTTCCTCGGCGTACACAACACAGACAGACAGAAATGGTCCACCCACACAGACAGTGTGGTGAAGAAGTTGCAACAGTGCCTCTTCAACCTCAGGAGGCTGAAGAAATCTGGCTTGTCACCAAAAACACTCACAAACTTCTAAAGATGCACAATCGAGAGCATCCTGTCGTGCTGTAACACCGCCTGGTACGGCAACTGCTCCGCCCACAACCGTAAGGCTCTCCAGAGGGTAGTGAGGTCTGTACAACGCATCACCGGGGGGCAAATTACCTGCCCTCCAGGACACCTACACAACCTGATGTCACAGGAAGGCCAAAAAGATCATCAAGGACAACAACCACCCGAGCCACTGCCTGTTCACCCCACTATCATCCAGAAGACGAGGTCAGTACAGGTGCATCAAAGCTGGGACCGAGAGACTGAAAAACATTGAGTGGCTGCTGTTAACATACTGACTCAAATCTCTAGCCACCTATTAATTAAAAATTGGATGTAATAAATGTTTCACTAGTCACTTTAAACAATGCCACTTTATATAATGTTTACATATCCTACATTACTCATCTCATATGTATATATTGTACTCTATACCATCTACTGCATCTTGCCTATGCCGTTCGGCCATCACTCATTCATATGTACATATTCTTATTCATTCCTTTACACGTGTGTATATATGGGTAGTTGTTGTGAAATTGTTAGGATACTTGTTAGATATTACTGCATGGTCAGAACTAGAAGCACAAGCATTTCGCTACACTCGCATTAACATCTGCTAACCATGTGTATGTGACAAATAACATTTGATTTGATTTGATTTGACCTACACACACATACACACAGACACAAATATGTGCAAGTACAAAAAACAGAAAACACACACACACACACACACTTCTTCTTTAACCAGCTTTCGCTCCCCTCTGCTGTGACATCAGAGAAAGAGGGAAGCATGCTCACGGGCAAATAGGACAAATAACCACTAATACTGCCAGAGGAGGGGAGAGGGATGGAGAGAGGAAGGGGGTTGGATAAGGGGAAGAGTGTCCACACAGATGGAGAGAGAAAGGGGGAGGGATAAGGGGAAGAGTGTCCACACAGATGAAGAGAGAAAGGGGGAGGGATAAGGGGAAGAGTGTCCACACAGATGGAGAGAGGAAGGGGGAGGGATAAGGGGAAGAGTGTCCACACAGATGGAGAGAGGAAGGGGAGGGATAAGGGGAAGAGTGTCCACACAGATGGAGAGAGGAAGGGGGAGGGATAAGGGGAAGAGTGTCCACACAGATGGAGAGAGGAAGGGGGAGGGATAAGGGGAAGAGTGTCCACACAGATGGAGAGAGGAAGGGGGAGGGATAAGGGGAAGAGTGTCCACACAGATGGAGAGAGGAAGGGGGAGGGATAAGGGGAAGAGTGTCCACACAGATGGAGAGAGGAAGGGGGAGGGATAAGGGGAAGAGTGTCCACACAGATGAAGAGAGGAAGGGGGAGGGATAAGGGAAGAGTGTCCACACAGATGGAGAGAGGAAGGGGGAGGGATAAGGGGAAGAGTGTCCACACAGATGGAGAGAGGAAGGGGGAGGGATAAGGGGAAGAGTGTCCACACAGATGGAGAGAGGAAGGGGGAGGGATAAGGGGAAGAGTGTCCACACAGATGAAGAGAGGAAGGGGAGGGATAAGGGGAAGAGTGTCCACACAGATGGAGAGAGGAAGGGGGAGGGATAAGGGGAAGAGTGTCCACACAGATGGAGAGAGGAAGGGGAGGGATAAGGGGAAGAGTGTCCACACAGATGGAGAGAGGAAGGGGGAGGGATAAGGGGAAGAGTGTCCACACAGATGGAGAGAGGAAGGGGGAGGGATAAGGGGAAGAGTGTCCACACAGATGGAGAGAGGAAGGGGGAGGGATAAGGGGAAGAGTGTCCACACAGATGGAGAGAGGAAGGGGAGGGATAAGGGGAAGAGTGTCCACACAGATGAAGAGAGGAAGGGGAGGGATAAGGGGAAGAGTGTCCACACAGATGGAGAGAGGAAGGGGGAGGGATAAGGGGAAGAGTGTCCACACAGATGGAGAGAGGAAGGGGGAGGGATAAGGGGAAGAGTGTCCACACAGATGGAGAGAGGAAGGGGAGGGATAAGGGGAAGAGTGTCCACACAGATGAAGAGAGGAAGGGGGAGGGATAAGGGGAAGAGTGTCCACACAGATGGAGAGAGGAAGGGGAGGGATAAGGGGAAGAGTGTCCACACAGATGGAGAGAGGAAGGGGGAGGGATAAGGGGAAGAGTGTCCACACAGATGGAGAGAGGAAGGGGAGGGATAAGGGGAAGAGTGTCCACACAGATGAAGAGAGGAAGGGGAGGGATAAGGGGAAGAGTGTCCACACAGATGGAGAGAGGAAGGGGAGGGATAAGGGGAAGAGTGTCCACACAGATGGAGAGAGGAAGGGGGAGGGATAAGGGGAAGAGTGTCCACACAGATGGAGAGAGGAAGGGGAGGGATAAGGGGAAGAGTGTCCACACAGATGGAGAGAGGAAGGGGGAGGGATAAGGGAAGAGTGTCCACACAGATGGAGAGAGGAAGGGGAGGGATAAGGGGAAGAGTGTCCACACAGATGGAGAGAGGAAGGGGAGGGATAAGGGGAAGAGTGTCCACACAGATGGAGAGAGGAAGGGGAGGGATAAGGGGAAGAGTGTCCACACAGATGGAGAGAGGAAGGGGGAGGGATAAGGGGAAGAGTGTCCACACAGATGGAGAGAGGAAGGGGAGGGATAAGGGGAAGAGTGTCCACACAGATGGAGAGAGGAAGGGGGAGGGATAAGGGGAAGAGTGTCCACACAGATGGAGAGAGGAAGGGGAGGGATAAGGGGAAGAGTGTCCACACAGATGGAGAGAGGAAGGGGTAGGGATAAGGGAAGAGTGTCCACACAGATGAAGAGAGGAAGGGGAGGGATAAGGGGAAGAGTGTCCACACAGATGGAGAGAGGAAGGGGAGGGATAAGGGGAAGAGTGTCCACACAGATGAAGAGAGGAAGGGGGAGGGATAAGGGGAAGAGTGTCCACACAGATGGAGAGAGGAAGGGGTAGGGATAAGGGGAAGAGTGTCCACACAGATGGAGAGAGGAAGGGGAGGGATAAGGGGAAGAGTGTCCACACAGATGGAGAGAGGAAGGGGGAGGGATAAGGGGAAGAGTGTCCACACAGATGGAGGGAGGAAGGGGGGGGATAAGGGGAAGAGTGTCCACACAGATGGAGAGAGAAAGGGGGAGGGATAAGGGGAAGAGTGTCCACACAGATGGAGAGAGGAAGGGGAGGGATAAGGGGAAGAGTGTCCACACAGATGAAGAGAGGAAGGGGAGGGATAAGGGGAAGAGTGTCCACACAGATGGAGAGAGGAAGGGGTAGGGATAAGGGGAAGAGTGTCCACACAGATGGAGAGAGGAAGGGGTAGGGATAAGGGGAAGAGTGTCCACACAGATGGAGAGAGGAAGGGGGAGGGATAAGGGGAAGAGTGTCCACACAGATGGAGAGAGGAAGGGGAGGGATAAGGGGAAGAGTGTCCACACAGATGGAGAGAGGAAGGGGGAGGGATAAGGGGAAGAGTGTCCACACAGATGGAGAGAGGAAGGGGAGGGATAAGGGGAAGAGTGTCCACACAGATGGAGAGAGGAAGGGGAGGGATAAGGGGAAGAGTGTCCACACAGATGGAGAGAGGAAGGGGAGGGATAAGGGGAAGAGTGTCCACACAGATGGAGAGAGGAAGGGGGAGGGATAAGGGGAAGAGTGTCCACACAGATGAAGAGAGGAAGGGGGAGGGATAAGGGGAAGAGTGTCCACACAGATGGAGAGAGGAAGGGGGAGGGATAAGGGGAAGAGTGTCCACACAGATGGAGAGAGGAAGGGAGAGGGATAAGGGGAAGAGTGTCCACACAGATGGAGAGAGGAAGGGGAGGGATAAGGGGAAGAGTGTCCACACAGATGGAGAGAGGAAGGGGAGGGATAAGGGGAAGAGTGTCCACACAGATGGAGAGAGAAAGGGGAGGGATAAGGGGAAGAGTGTCCACACAGATGGAGAGAGGAAGGGGGAGGGATAAGGGGAAGAGTGTCCACACAGATGGAGAGAGGAAGGGGGAGGGATAAGGGGAAGAGTGTCCACACAGATGGAGAGAGGAAGGGGGAGGGATAAGGGGAAGAGTGTCCACACAGATGGAGAGAGGAAGGGGAGGGATAAGGGGAAGAGTGTCCACACAGATGGAGAGAGGAAGGGGGAGGGATAAGGGGAAGAGTGTCCACACAGATGGAGAGAGGAAGGGGAGGGATAAGGGGAAGAGTGTCCACACAGATGGAGAGAGGAAGGGGGAGGGATAAGGGAAGAGTGTCCACACAGATGGAGAGAGGAAGGGGGAGGGATAAGGGGAAGAGTGTCCACACAGATGGAGAGAGGAAGGGGAGGGATAAGGGGAAGAGTGTCCACACAGATGGAGAGAGGAAGGGGTTGGATAAGGGGAAGAGTGTCCACACAGATGGAGAGAGGAAGGGGAGGGATAAGGGGAAGAGTGTCCACACAGATGGAGAGAGGAAGGGGGAGGGATAAGGGGAAGAGTGTCCACACAGATGGAGAGAGGAAGGGGAGGGATAAGGGGAAGAGTGTCCACACAGATGGAGAGAGGAAGGGGAGGGATAAGGGGAAGAGTGTCCACACAGATGGAGAGAGGAAGGGGTTGGATAAGGGGAAGAGTGTCCACACAGATGGAGAGAGGAAGGGGGAGGGATAAGGGAAGAGTGTCCACACAGATGGAGAGAGGAAGGGGAGGGATAAGGGGAAGAGTGTCCACACAGATGGAGAGAGGAAGGGGTTGGGATAAGGGGAAGAGTGTCCACACAGATGGAGAGAGGAAGGGGTAGGGATAAGGGGAAGAGTGTCCACACAGATGGAGAGAGGAAGGGGGAGGGATAAGGGGAAGAGTGTCCACACAGATGGAGAGAGGAAGGGGGAGGGATAAGGGGAAGAGTGTCCACACAGATGGAGAGAGGAAGGGGAGGGATAAGGGGAAGAGTGTCCACACAGATGGAGAGAGGAAGGGGAGGGATAAGGGGAAGAGTGTCCACACAGATGGAGAGAGGAAGGGGGAGGGATAAGGGGAAGAGTGTCCACACAGATGGAGAGAGGAAGGGGGAGGGATAAGGGGAAGAGTGTCCACACAGATGGAGAGAGGAAGGGGTTGGGATAAGGGGAAGAGTGTCCACACAGATGGAGAGAGGAAGGGGTAGGGATAAGGGGAAGAGTGTCCACACAGATGGAGAGATTGAGGGAATTAGAGAGAGGGCTACCTGTCGAGGAACATTTAAAGAGATAAGGAGAGGGGGTCAACTTATTCTATGATTATTTTAGGTGTGTGTGTGTGTGCATGTATGTGTGTATGTGTGGCAGTTGTTGAAGTGTCTCACACCTTGTGAGATGGGTTGAGTGGTGCAGTGTCCCCTGGGGTGTTTGTCCACCTCACCTCCGCACAGCTCAGAGACAGAGAGACGGAGAGACGGAGAGACAGTGAGAGAGAGAGAGAGAGAGAGAGAGAGAGAGAGAGAGAGAGAGAGACAGAGACAGAGACAGAGACAGAGACAGATGGAGAGACGGTGAGACAGAGAGAGAAAGAGAGACGGAGAGACGGTGAGACAGAGAGAGACAGAGAGACAGAGCTAAAAATACAGACTAAGGAATAGGTCTGTTTAGAGAGACATCTAATATACAGGGAATACAGACAGACTAAGGAACAGGTCTGTTTAGAGAGACATCTAATATACAGAGAATACAGACAGACTAAGGAACAGGTCTGTTTAGAGAGACATCTAATATACAGAGAATACAGACAGACTAAGGAACATGTCTGTTTAGAGAGACATCTAATATACAGAGAATACAGACAGACTAAGGAACAGGTCTGTTTAGAGAGACATCTAATATACAGAGAATACAGACAGACTAAGGGACAGGTCTGTTTAGAGAGACATCTAATATACAGAGAATACAGACAGACTAAGGAACAGGTCTGTTTAGAGAGACATCTAATATACAGAGAATACAGACAGACTAAGGGACAGGTCTGTTTAGAGAGACATCTAATATACAGAGAATACAGACAGACTAAGGAACAGGTCTGTTTAGAGAGACATCTAATATACAGAGAATACAGACAGACTAAGGGACAGGTCTGTTTAGAGAGACATCTAATATACAGAGAATACAGACAGACTAAGGAACAGGTCTGTTAAGAGAGACATCTAATATACAGAGAATACAGACAGACTAAGGGACAGGTCTGTTAAGAGAGACATCTAATATACAGAGAATACAGACAGACTAAGGAACAGGTCTGTTTAGAGAGACATCTAATATACAGAGAATACAGACAGACTAAGGGACAGGTCTGTTTAGAGAGACATCTAATATACAGAGAATACAGACAGACTAAGGGACAGGTTTGAATCAATCAACATAAAATCAAGAAAGTATTTGTATTTATATACAGGACTTCTTACAATTCTTACAGACACTACAGAATGTATCAAGAATGGGATAAAGAGACAAAACAATAAGTCTAAAGGTGTGTGTGGGCGGGGGGGTGACAGGTCTGTCTGATTTACATCAAAACACACTGAGTAGCAAGTGCCGTCTCTTGTTAGAAAGGGTGTAACGAGTCAGACACACACACTCATGCATACACACACACACGCACGCACGCACGCACGCACACACACACACACACACACACACACACACACACACACACACACACACACACACACACACACACACAGTCAAAGGACATAAAAGGCCCCTGGAGACCAAGCCACTGTGTCTGACTGCAACACTGTGATCAGAGGATGACAGAGACACTAAAGCACACCAGAGGGGACGGAAGGAGAGAGAGAGAAAAGAAGAGGAGAGGGGGAGAGAGTAAAAGAAAGAGAATGAGAGAGGAAGCCTGGAAGAAGAGGGATAAAAAGGGGGTGGAAGAGGCTGCGCAGAAACCAACTGTGACGAGAGAGAAAGAAAAAAAGGAAGAGAAAACGAAAGAATGAGAGAGGTGGATCCAGCTGAACAGAGGACATCTTTCCATGTTTCCAGGAGGAAGAACAGAGTGTAGAGAACAGAGGAGAGGCAGAGAGCTGTGCCTCTGGGTAATGTAGGATCAGGACACCAGACTGTGACTATCCAGCATCCTCCACCTATCCTCCTTATCCCTATGCCCCCTCCCTGCCCAAAAATGGCATCCCATACCCCACCCTTCTCCTCTCATCCAATCTCACTGAGCAACAACCTTTTTTTGATATCATACCTTCTCTCAATAATAATCACCTTCTCTCCTCCTTCCCTCCCTCTTTCTGCCCCCTCCCTTCCCCAATGTTCCTCTGTGTGTGTCTGTGTTGGGAGGGGTTGTGGTCGATCTTCCGCAACAGCAGGAGCAGGCAAGATAAGGCATCTCTATAATCTCTCCCTGATGCACAGCCTCTGGAGTCACACACACACACACACACACACACACACACACACACACACACACACACACACACACACACACACGGTTGCCTATCTAACACTCTCACATGTTTGAGAGAAGAGGCCAGCTACTAGGAGCATGTGTGGGCCTCTCAGGGAGGGAGAGGGGGAAGGAGAGAGAGAGAGAGAGAGAGAGAGAGAGAGAGAGAGACAGAGAGAGAGAGAGAGAGAGAGAGAGAAGGCATGTGGTGTTGATGGTATCCTTAATGAAATTATCAAATATACAGACAACAAATTCCAATTGGCTATACTAAAACTCTTTAATATCATCCTTAGCTCTGGCATATTCCCCAATATTTGGAACCCAGGACTGATCACCCCAATCCACAAAAGTGGAGACAAATTTGACCCCAATAACTACCGTGGGATATGCATCAACAGTAACCTTGGGAAAATCCTCTGAATTATCATTAACAGCAGACTCGTACATTTCCTCAATGAAAACAATGTACTGAGCAAATGTCAAATTGGCTTTTTACCAAATTACAGTACAACAGACCATGTATTCACCCTGCACACCCTAATTGACAACCAAACAAACCAAAACAAAGGCAAAGTCTTCTCATGCTTTGTTGATTTCAAAAAAGCCTTTGACTCAATTTGGCATGAGGGTCTCCTACACAAATGGATGGAAAGTGGTGTTGGGGGTAAAACATACGACATTATAAAATCCATGTACACAAACAACAAGTGTGTGGTTACAATTGGTAAAAACCACACAAATTTCTTCACACAGGGCCGTGGGGTTAGACAGGGATGCAGCTTAAGCCCCACCCTCTTCAACATATACATCAACGAATTGGCGCTCGCACTAGAAAAGTCTGCAGCACCCGGCCTCACCCTACTAGAATCTGAAGTCAAATGTCTACTGTGTGCTGATGATCTGGTGCTTCTGTCACCAACCAAGGAGGGCCTACAGCAGCCCCAAGATATTCTGCACAGATTCTGCCAGACACGGGCCCTGACAGTAAATCTCAGTAAGACAAAAATAATGGTGTTCCAAAAAGGATTATAGAGATGCATTTGTGGTCGCCAGGACCACAAATACAAATTCCATCTAGACACCATTGCCCTAGAGCATGGGTGTCAAACTCTGGCCCGTGGGCCAAATCTTGGCCCGCGGGGTAATTATATTTGGCCCGCGAGACAATACCAAATTACTACTAGAGCTGGCCCGCCGGTATTATACAGCGCATTCACCACTAATACTACGAATCCCATAATGCTCTGCTGTTTTCGCGCGCCAATCAGGACAGGACCCAGAAACGCTCTCTCCTCTGTGACAGTAGTCATAGCAACATAGACGCTACAACTGTCAGCGAGCTAACCCTTCCCAAAAATGGCGAAAAGAAAGGCAGAAAACAGGAGCTTTCTGGACAAGTGGGAGGCAGAATATCTGTTTACATATGTAAAAGACAAACCTGTTTGTCTTGTTTGTGGAGTCAACGTGGCTGTAAGTAAGGAGTACAACATTAGACGACACTATGAAACGAAACACCATGACAAATACAAGGACCTGGACATGACTCAAAGGAGCCAGAAAGTAGAGGAGATGAAAAGAAGTTTGGTTTCACAACAGAATATGTTTAAAAAAGCCACATCACAAAGCGAGGCTGCTGTAAAGGCTAGTTATATAGTGGCAGCAGAGATCGCAAAATCAGCCCGGCCCTTTAATGAGGGAGAGTTGAAAAAGTGCATGATGAAGGTTTGTGACCTCGTATGCCCAGAGAAAAAACAAGCATTTTCAAACGTGAGCCTGAGCAGGAACACAGTAGCTGATCGCACATGTGATCTTGCCACCAATCTGTATGACCAGCTGATGGAAAAGGGAAAAGATTTTGTTGCGTTCTCCCTCGCTGTGGATGAGAGCTGCGACGCATCTGATACTGCTCAGCTGTCAGTCTTCATCCGTGGAGTGGACTCAGATCTGTGTGTTACAGAGGAGCTATTAGGATTCAAATCAATGCATGGCACAACCACAGGAAAGGAAATCTTTGAGGAGGTTTCCAAATGTGTAACTGAAATAAAGCTGCCGTGGGATAAACTCGTTGGATTAACGACAGATGGTGCGCCAGCGATGTGCGGTAAAAAGAGTGGACTGGTGGGCATGGTTCGGGAGAAGATGCGGGAAGAGAACTGTGCAGGTGAGCTAACTGTTTACCACTGCATCATACATCAGGAAGCACTGTGTGCCAAAGCCCTAAAGATGGAACATGTTATGACCACAGTAACACAGGTAGTTAACTTTATAAGAGCCAAAGGTCTAAATCACCGCCAGTTTAAATCTTTTCTGGAGGAGTGTGGTTCGGAATACGCAGACGTGCCGTATCACACAGAGGTGAGATGGCTAAGCAGAGGAAAAGTACTGAACAGATGTTTCGAGCTGCGTGAGGAAATATGTCAATTCCTGGAAACCAAAGGGAAGGATACAGCAGAGCTCCGGGAGCAAAAGTTCCTGTGTGAGCTGGCCTTTCTCTGTGACATCTCGAGCCATCTCGATGCGCTGAACCTGCAGCTTCAGGGGCGGGGGCGCATCATCACAGACATGTACGCTGCAGTGAGGGCCTTCAAAACTAAACTGTGCCTGTGGGAGAATCAGATGCTGCAAGGAAACCCTTGCCATTTTCCCTGCTGCCAATCCATAAAAGCGCAGATCTCTACCGCCGTGTTCCCATGCGCACAGTTTGCTGAAAAACTCAGTGTTCTCGCCGCTGAGTTTAGCCGGCGATTTGCCGACTTCGATGCCCAGAAATGCAAGTTTGAACTGCTTAGTAATCCCTTCGCAGTTGATGTGGAAAATGCACCAACCAACATCCAAATGGAGCTGATTGAACTCCAGTGCAACGACACGCTGAAGTCAAAGTATGATGCTGTGGGCGCCGCACAGTTTCCACGGTTCATCCCTGACACAATGCCTCAGCTCCGCACCCAAGCTGCTCAGATGCTCTCCATGTTCGGCAGCACTTATCTATGCGAGCAACTTTTCTCCTCGATGAAGATGACCAAAACAACTCACAGGAGACGTCTGACTGATGAACATCTTCGCTCGATACTGAGGATTTCTTCAGCTCAGAGCTTGAGCCCAGACATTGATGAACTAGCATCCAAGAAGAGATGCCAGGTATCTGGCTTGGGCACATCAGATTAGACCAGTGTGCAATAATTAACGTTTTCTTTATGCACTTTTTTTTGCTACAAGGCATGGGCTTGAATGGTTGATTGATTTATTATCATTTTATTTGTAAAATTATTAGCCAGTGGAAAAAGTTTATTTTGGTATTTAAATCAGAAGGCTGCAAATAGAAAAGAGGCATACAATTTTTATTTAAATTTTATTTATTTAATAAATGAATGCCATTGATGTGTTTTTTCATTTGAAATTCGATTTTGCATGTCTCCACTATTAAATTATATATTGTATGGTAATAAGCGATGCTTGTTCCATATTCAATGTTAAAGCAAAACTTGTTTGGGTCCATATTAAAAGGTTAATTTGTTCAATGTTGGCCCGTGACTTTGTTCAGGTTTTACATTTTGGCCCACTGGGTATTTGAGTTTGACACCCCTGCCCTAGAGCACACAAGAAACTATGCATACCTTGGCCTAAACGTCAGCACCACAGGTAACTTCCACAAACTTCCACAAACTATCTGAGAGACAAGGCAAGAAGGGCATTCTATGCCATCGAAAGAAACATCAAATTCAACCTACTGTACCAATTAGGATTTGGCTAAAAATACTTGAATCAGTCATAGAGCCCATTGCCCTTTATGGTTTTGAGGTCTGGGGTCCGCTCACCAACCAAGACTTCACAAAATGGGACAAACACCAAATTGAGACTCTGCATGCAGAATTCTGCAAAAATATCCTCAGTGTACAACGTAGAACACCAAATAATACATGCAGAGCAGAATTAGGCCGATACCCACGAATGATCAAAATACAGAAAAGAGCCATTAAATTCTACAACCACCTAAAAGGAAGCGATTCCCAAACCTTCCATAACGAAGCCATCACCTACAGAGAGATGAACCTGGAGAAGAGTCCCCTAAGCAAGCTAGTCTTGAGGCTCTGTTCACAAACACAAACACACCCCACAGAGCCCCTGGACAACATCAGAGACAGAGAGAGAGGTGTAGTAGAGACAGAGAGAGAGGTGTAGTAGAGACAGAGAGAGAGAGGTGTAGTAGAGACAGAGAGAGAGAGAGGTGTAATTGAGACAGAGAGAGAGAGGTGTAGTAGAGACAGAGAGAGAGAGGTGTAGTAGAGACAGAGAGAGGTGTAGTAGAGAGAGTAATAGAGAAATTACCTATTTGAGAGAGAATAAAACAGTGTACGATGCACATGTACAACATTGATTGATAGCTGCACATACAGTAGCCTGTCTATGAACTGCACCACACTGCACTGCTCACTGCTACTGCACTGCTTGTCTCAGTACACAACACACCATTTTGGGGCGAGGTTAAGGTCAATCTGACAGACCTCTTCATACCCTTACTCACACCCCCACACAACCAGACCTCTCCCAGACCTCTTCATACCCTTACTCACACCCCCACACAACCAGACCTCTCCCAGACCTCTTCATACCCTTACTCACACCCTCACACAACCAGATCTCTCCCAGACCTCTCCCGTCACCCTGCTGGTGATTAGAGAGAAACAATATGTGAGGGAGTGCCTGTGTGTGTTTCTCTCTTTCTCCCCCCATATGCTAATCACAGCCCAGCTCAAATCATTAATTTTCAAATGTGTCATTACCCATCAGGCTCAGTAGCCATAACCCTGCAATTACAGCACCGTCAACCTGGCCAGCTGAGCATTCAGGTCAATCACACACAAACACGCACACACACACACTTGGAGCATACTGGCAATCTGTTCCACATTCACACACAAACACACACACTTGCAGCATACTGGCAATCTGTTCCACATACACACACAAACACTGTCCCAAAACACTGTCCCAAAACACTGTCCCAAAACACTGTCCCAAAACACTGTCCCAAAACACTGTCCCAAAACACTGTCCCAAAACACTGTCCAAAAACACTGTCCCAAATCACTGTCCCAAAACAATGTCCAAAAACACTGTCCCAAATCACTGTCCCAGAACAAGGTCCAAAAACACTGTCCCAAATCACTGTCCCAAAACAATGTCCAAAAACACTGTCCCAAATCACTGTCCCAAAACACTGTCCCAAATCACTGTCCCAAAACACTGTCCCAAATCACTGTCCCAAAACACTGTCCAAAAACACTGTCCCAAAACACTGTCCCAAGATACTGTCCCAAAACTCTGTCCCAAAACACTGGCCCAAGACACTGTCCCAAAACACTGGCCCAAAACACTGGCCCAAAACACTGGCCCAAGACACTGGCCCAAAACACTGTCCCAAAACACTGTCCCAAGACACTGTCCCAGAATATACTGACACGGACACAGAAACAGGAACACAGACAGACATAGATGCCACTGAGTGTGTGGTCTCAGTGTGATCTCTGCTCTCTCTTCAGCTTTGAGTGTTTCTAATAGAGCAGACAGTCCCTTTCACACACACCTCACCAACTCTCACGCACACTCTGTTTCTTAGCAACGCTGTCCAAGAGCATGGCCTCTCCAGGGTCATCAATACACACAATTCCATCTGATCACAGATCTACCCACTTCAACAGAGGGTCTAGGAGTGTGTCAGTGTGTGTGTATATGCTCAAAGACATCAATATGAGCCTAATGACAGAATCATTCCTTTCAGAATACTGTGTCCTCCAGTAGAAACAACACCACTGTGTAGCTCCATATCCGACCATAACTAATGATCACCAACACTAACACACAGCCATGTCACAGACCAGTCAATCACACACACTGCTGGCCTGCTAATTCATATCTATTCATTCATTTGTTTACAAATATTATTCTAACACCGCATAACTGAACTGTCACCTCTACACCAATTCAACTACAGACCACGTAGGCCGTCCAGAAGGTCAGAGAAATAGCTGAAGGTAGGACGTTCAATAGCTGAATGCTGTGAACACTGTCAAAGTGGAATTGCATCATTTTACACTTAGA
Organism: Oncorhynchus tshawytscha; assembly: GCF_018296145.1. Classification (NCBI taxonomy): domain Eukaryota; kingdom Metazoa; phylum Chordata; class Actinopteri; order Salmoniformes; family Salmonidae; genus Oncorhynchus; species Oncorhynchus tshawytscha. The sequence goes on from NC_056432.1 coordinate 66,538,225, forward strand.
TATTACCAGAAGAATACAGCAGCACATACATCAACACTCTTCATCACTAGGATATGAATCATATTCAACGCACGTCCTCTCTCACAGATAGTAAAGAGGAGGTGATTTGAAGACACTTACCTGAGGAGTGACGTAGAGTAGATAGATCAGTTGGTGAGGAGGGCAGGGTCATGGACAGACATGGGAGAAGAGGAGAAAATCTGGTTAGGATCTAGAATAGAATATCTGTATTTTCAAAGTTTAGGTTTGAGCACATTGTTGGAGAGTGTGTATACATGTGTATCAGACAAAAATACTGTATATCTATATTCACAGTAGCTGGTGTCATTATCGAACAAACTACTAGCCCTGGGCTACTAACTTTAAATGCTGCATCGCCCGCATGCTAATGTAGTAACGACTACTCCGCGGCCTCCGTGTTCCATCTACTGCTGCCCCCTGGACACTATGATCACTTGGCTACATAGCTGATGACTGCTGGACTGTCCATTAATCACGGTACTCCATTCTGTTTATATATTTATTTATTTATTTTTGTGACAACTATTTTTCTGACAACTGCCTCGCCTGGTTCACCAACTACTTTGCAAACAGAGTTCAGTGTGTCAAATCGGAGGGCATGTTGTCCAGACCTCTGGCAGTCTCTATGGGGGTACCACAGGGTTCAATTCTCGGGCCGACTCTTTTCTCTGTATATATCAATGATGTCGCTCTTGCTGCGGGCGATTCCCTGATCCACCTCTACGCAGACGACACCATTCTGTATACTTCTGGCCCTTCCTTGGACACTGTGCTAACTAACATCCAAACGAGCTTCAATGCCATACAACACTCCTTCCGTGGCCTCCAACTGCTCTTAAACACTAGTAAAACCAAATGCATGCTTTTCAACCGTTCGCTGCCCGCACCCGCCCGCCCGACTAGCATCACCACCCTGGACGGTTCCGACCTAGAATATGTGGACAACTATAAATACCTAGATGTCTGGCTAGACTGTAAACTCTCCTTCCAGACTCATATTAAACATCTCCAATCCAAAATCAAATCTAGAATCGGCTTTCTATTTCACAACAAAGCCTCCTTTACTCACGCCGCCAAACGTACCCTAGTAAAACGGTCTATCCTACCAATCCTCGACTTTGGCGATGTCATCTATAAAATAGCTTCCAACACTCTACCAAATCATCTTATACCACCCACCGCTGCCACCTGTATGCTCTAGTCGGCTGGCCCTCGCTACATATTCGTCGCCAGACCCACTGGCTCCAGGTCATCTATAAGTCTATGCTTGGTAAAGCTCCGCCTTATCTCAGTTCACTGGTCTCGATAACAACACCCACCCATAGCACACGTTCCAGCAGGTATATCTCACTGATCATCCCCAAAGCGAACACCTCATTTGGCCGCCTTTCCTTCCAGTTCTCTGCTGCCAGTGACTGGAACGAATTGCAAAAATCCCTGAAGTTGGAGACTTTTATTTCTCTCACCAACTTTAAACACCAACTATCTGAGCAGCTAACCAATCACTGCAGCTGTACATAGTCCATCTGGAAATAGCCCACCCAATCTACCTACCCCATCCCCATACTGTTTTTATTTTATTTACTTTTCTGCTCTTTTGCACACCAGTATCTCTACTTGCACATCATCATCTGCTCATTTATCACTCCAGTGTTAATCTGCTAAATTGTAATTATTCGCTCCTATGGCCTATTTATTGCCTACCTCCTCATGCCTTTTGCACACACTGTATATAGACTTTCTTTTCTCTACTGTATCATTGACATGTTTGTGTTATTGGCTTGTTTATTGTTTACTCCATGTGTAACTCTGTGTTGTTGTCTGTGTCACACTGCTTTGCTTTATCTTGGCCAGGTCGCAGTTGCAAATGAGAACTTGTTCTCAACTAGCCTACCTGGTTAAATACAGGTGAAAAAAAGAAGAAAAAAACTATACACACTTATCAAACCAAATGGCATACATACGCCTGTCCAGACCATCACATCACACTCAATCTCACACACCGTCCATACACACACACTTTCAACGTCAGATCTCTTCACACACACCATCGAACACACTGTCTCTGATGCTGTCCCTGTCACAAATTTGTCATTGACACTTAGCCTTGACGGTCTGAGCTTCTGAGCATTTGTGTGTGTGTGTGTGTGTGTGTGTGTGTGTGTGTCTTTTGTGCATGGCATGGTCATCAATGCAGAGAGGAGATGCAGAGTGTCAGACCTGCTTAACCTATTGACTGGCAGACTGAGTGAAGGGTGACAACATCATGAAAAGACACACACTGAAAAAAGTTTTTTAGCACTTAAATGAAAAAAGATTTTTTATCACTTAAATGAGTACACTATTTTACAACTTGATGTTAGATGATTCCTCACCTGAAAGTAGTCTATGGGCCACGAGAAACTATAATCCGTGTTTCAGTTCTCTTTAAACAGCCACTACAAACTTCAGTTAACTTTAGCCACCACTAGCTAACAATCAATGAAAGTGATAGGGGCATGTGAGCATGTTTTTTTTAACATCAAACCAAATATGGTGTTGATTTGAATTGATTTCAGGTGATTTGGACGTAATTATTTAAAAACATGTTCATTGCCCCCATCACCTCCACTGATCGTTAGCTAGTGGTGGCTAAAGTTAGCTGAAGATTGTAGTGGATGTGTGAAGAAACCTGACCACTAGACTACAGTTTCTCTCAGCCCATAGACTACTTTCAGGATGAAGAACCATCTAACATCAAGTTGTAAAATAGTGAACTGTAGTATTTTTGAGTACTGTTAACAAATATATGGTCATTGAGTAAATATTACTTTATTTATTTGTGTTGTGCTAAACTAAAGTTCTGATTATTTAATATTTTAATGTCAATCTAACATTTATTAAATAGGTCTGAACTGAAAATAATAAAGTAGTAGTAGATATTTGAGTAGAAAACACTTTATTTATCTGTGATGTGCTGATATAAAATAATTACGTTTTTACAAGTTATGAATACTTAATAGCGCACCGTGGCTCTGTTTTTACATAATGTTGTATGCATGTTTGAATAAAGAAAGTATATTTCTAAAATAGTTGTGCTATGGGGTGTAATTGATCATGATGAAGGGATATCAAAACCGTAGAGCAAATTGACGTTCAATAACAAGACAAGCCATTCTCACCATCAACAAGGTCATGTACACCACTCTTAATGACTGAGGATAATGCAGCTTCCTGTGATGCTTACCGATTTACCTCCAGTTACTGCTAGAGGAATGAGCACTGTGCTCATCAATGACTGGTTACAGCTCTACCTACAGTTGCTGATAAAGGAATGAGCACTGTGCTCAACAATGACTAGTTACAGCTCTACCTCCAGTTGTTGTTAGAGGAATGAGCACTGTGCTCAACAATGACTGGTTACAGATCTACCTCCAGTTACTGCTAGAGAAATGAGCACTATGCTCAGCAATGACTGGTTACAGATCTACCTCCAGTTACTGCCAGAGGAATGAGCACTGTGCTCAACAATGACTTATTACAGCTCTACCTCCAGTTGCTGTTAGAGGAATGAGCACTGTGCTCAACAATGACTGGTTACAGCTCTACCTCTAGTTTCTGCTAGAGGAATGAGCACTATGCTCAGCAATGACTGGTTACAGATCTACCTCCAGTTGCTGTTAGAGGAATGAGCACTGTGCTCAACAATGACTTATTACTGCTCTACCTCCAGTTGCTGTTAGAGGAATGAGCACTGTGCTCAACAATGACTGGTTACAGCTCTACCTCTAGTTACTGCTAGAGGAATGAGCACTATGCTCAGCAATGACTTATTACAGCTCTACCTCCAGTTGCTGCTAGAGGAATGAGCACTGTGCTCAACAATGACTTATTACAGCTCTACCTCCAGTTGCTGTTAGAGGAATGAGCACTGTGCTCAACAATGACTTATTACAGCTCTACCTCCAGTTGCTGTTAGAGGAATGAGCACTGTGCTCAACAATGACTGGTTACAGCTCTACCTCTAGTTACTGCTAGAGGAATGAGCACTATGCTCAGCAATGACTTATTACAGCTCTACCTCCAGTTGCTGTTAGAGGAATGAGCACTGTGCTCAACAATGACTTATTACAGATCTACCTCCAGTTGCTGTTAGAGGAATGAGCACTGTGCTCAACAATGACTTATTACAGATCTACCTCCAGTTACTGCTAGAGGAATGAGCACTATGCTCAACAATGACTTATTACAGATCTACCTCCAGTTGCTGTTAGAGGAATGAGTACTGTGCTCAACAATGACTTATTACAGCTCTACCTCCAGTTGCTGTTAGAGGAATGAGCACTGTGCTCAACAATGACTGGTTACAGCTCTACCTCTAGTTACTGCTAGAGGAATGAGCACTGTGCTCAACAATGACTGGTTACAGCTCTACCTCTAGTTACTGCTAGAGGAATGAGCACTGTGCTCAACAATGAATGCTAAGGTGTGTTACAATGACAAATAATCAAATACATAAACATTAAGACACAACAAATGAAAATGACTAATCAGAACTACTTACTACTTACACTTGATTTACTTTTACTGAAGGTTAATCATTTAAGTAGAAAGGACATTAAATGTTGATGTTCACTACAACACATATTCATGTTCAAGTAACTTCAATAATTCATAGTTCAGAATACATAATGCAATTTAGTGTCAGAAAGTTAACGAAACACAAAACAGTTAAGTATTTACAACTTAAAAAGACGGTGGAGTCTCTTTATTACTTTAAGTATTGAATACTTGGGTTGGGTTACTCAAATTTCCACCAGAAATGTAGTTAACAGAACAAATGACTTTTTACAGTGCAGGCACACACACTCACAGGAACACAGACATCAACTCTATATACTCCCTACAATAAATGCAAATGGACACACAGATGTACACACACATGTGCAAACACACACACACACACACACACACACACACACACACACACACACACACAAACACACAGGGGATCCAGATGGGGGATAGACAAAGCCGACAGGTTGACATGCCGTCATATCGTCTACCTCCCACAATGCCTTGTGGCACACCTGTCTGCTTTAAAATGAGCACAGACATGCACAAACACGCATAGTCGCTTCAATCAGTCTCCTTCTCTCTGTTCTTACCTGAATCCTTTATCTGGTGTATTGTAAATATCAAACAGATCAAATCTCTGTTGTTTCACAGACTTATTTTGTTAGAGAGAGAGAAGGGGGAGGAGGAGGAAAGAACTGGATGGGGAGAAAAGGAGGGATTCTTTAAAAGCCCTGCTCATTTGATTAACAAATGTGTTTGTGTGTGTGTACCTGGGTGCATGCGTACAGTATGTAAACGCAGTGTTGAGAACACATAGAGAAGACACAGCAGGAGAACCCTGCTTAAAGGGGAACACACACACTAAAGGCATCCACATGCTTCCCAGACAAAACAGCTGGGAAGAGTTGTGCATATATTATAATATCATTTTGTGATGTTGTTGTTAGTTTTGGACTTCGGTAAGGGTTTCCTCGGCTGTTCGGGGACACAACATTATTTTCTAGAGGCAAGCCGACATCGGTAGCCGAAGTCTACGTCCCTTCGTCGATGATTGGTCAACAGTTGGGATTCTTCAATAACGTCGTCGTTGTCAATCAACGAGAGACTACTTGTTTTAATGCAAATATTTCAATTGAGAAATACTGCACCAAACATCTTAGTTAGATGCTACATTTTGCGACAAGATCTCCTCTGCAAAAACGTCAAAATGAATGACAAATTTCTTGAGTTATCAGATTAATTCTGACTGTTTAAAGTGAAAACTGGCAAAGGAGTCTCAAATTCAGATTTTCTAAGCGGTCTTTTAAGGGAGCATGCGTGCACACCTACTGACACCTGAACACACATACACACTGACACCTTAACACACATACACACTGACACCTTAACACACATACACACATACACCTTAACACACATACACACTGACACCTTAACCCACATACACACTGACACCTTAACACATACACACTGACACCTTAACACATACACACTGACACCTTAACACAGACACACTGACACCTTAACACACATACACACTGACACCTTAACACATACACACTGACACCTTAACACCACCTTAACACACTGACACCTTAACACATACACACTGACACCTTAACACATACACACTGACACCTTAACACAGACACACTGACACCTTAACACACATACACACTGACACCTTAACACACATACACACTGACACCTTAACACATACACACTGACACCTTAACACATACACACTGACACCTTAACCCACATACACACTGACACCTTAACACAGACACACTGACACCTTAACACATACACACTGACACCTTAACACATACACACTGACACCTTAACACATACACACTGACACCTTAACACACATACACACTGACACCTTAACACAGACACACTGACACCTTAACACACATACACACTGACACCTTAACACATTAACACACACACACACTGACACCTTAACCCACTTACACACTGACACCTTAACACAGACACACTGACACCTTAACACACATACACACTGACACCTTAACACATACACACTGACACCTTAACACATACACACTGACACCTTAACACATACACTGACACCTTAACACATACACACTGACACCTTAACCCACATACACACTGACACCTTAACACATACACACTGACACCTTAACACAGACACACTGACACCTTAACACACATACACACTGACACCTTAACACATACACACTGACACCTTAACACATACACACTGACACCTTAACACACATACACACTGACACCTTAACACATACACACTGACACCTTAACACATACACACTGACACCTTAACACATACACACTGACACCTTAACACATACACACTGACACCTTAACACACATACACACTGACACCTTAACACATACACACTGACACCTTAACACACATACACACTGACACCTTAACACATACACACTGACACCTTAACACATACACACTGACACCTTAACCCACATACACACTGACACCTTAACACATACACACTGACACCTTAACACACATACACACTGACACCTTAACACATACACACTGACAACTTAACACATGCACACTGACACCTTAACACACATACACACTGACACCTTAACACATACACACTGACACCTTAACACACATACACACTCACACCTTAACACACATACACACTGACACCTTAACACATACACACTGACACCTTAACACATAACACAGTGACACCTTAACACTGACACCTTAACCCACATACACACTGACACCTTAACCCACATACACACTGACACCTTAACACATACACACTGACACCTTAACACATACACACTGACACCTTAACCCACATACACACTGACACCTTAACACATACACACTGACACCTTAACACACATACACACTGACACCTTAACACATACACACTGACACCTTAACACATACACACTGACAACTTAACACATGCACACTGACACCTTAACACACATACACACTGACACCTTAACACATACACACTGACACCTTAACACACATACACACTCACACCTTAACACACATACACACTGACACCTTAACACATACACACTGACACCTTAACACATACACAGTGACACCTTAACACTGACACCTTAACCCACATACACACTGACACCTTAACCCACATACACACTGACACCTTAACACATACACACTGACACCTTAACACATACACACTGACACCTTAACCCACGTACACACTGACACCTTAAACCACATACACACTGACACCTTAACACACATACACATTGACACCTTAACACATACACACTGACACCTTAACACATACACACTGACACCTTAACACATACACACTGACACCTTAACACATATACACTGACACCTTAACACACATACACACTGACACCTTAACCCACATACACACTGACACCTTAACACACATACACACTGACACCTTAACACACATACACACTGACACCTTAACACATACACACTGACACCTTAACACACATACACACTGACACCTTAACACATACACACTGACACCTTAACACATACACACTGACAACTTAACACATGCACACTGACACCTTAACACACATACACACTGACACCTTAACACATACACACTGACACCTTAACACACATACACACTCACACCTTAACACACATACACACTGACACCTTAACACATACACACTGACACCTTAACACATACACAGTGACACCTTAACACTGACACCTTAACCCACATACACACTGACACCTTAACCCACATACACACTGACACCTTAACACATACACACTGACACCTTAACACATACACACTGACACCTTAACCCACGTACACACTGACACCTTAAACCACATACACACTGACACCTTAACACACATACACATTGACACCTTAACACATACACACTGACACCTTAACACATAACACTGACACCTTAACACATACACACTGACACCTTAACACATACACACTGACACCTTACACATATACACTGACACCTTAACACACATACACACTGACACCTTAACCCACATACACACTGACACCTTAACACACATACACATACACACTGACACCTTAACACATACACACTGACACCTTAACACACATACACACTGACACCTTAACACATACACACTGACACCTTAACACATACACACTGACACCTTAACACACATACACACTGACACCTTAACACATACACACTGACACCTTAACACATACAACACATACACACTGACACCTTAACACATACACACTGACACCTTAACACACATACACACTGACACCTTAACACATACACACTGACACCTTAACACACATACACACTGACACCTTAACACACATACACACTGACACCTTAACACATACACACTGACACCTTAACACACATACACACTGACACCTTAACACACATACACACTGACACCTTAACACATATACACTGACACCTTAACACACATACACACTGACACCTTAACACACATACACACTGACACCTTAACACACATACACACTGACACCTTAACACACATACACACTGACACCTTAACACATACACTGACTGACACCTTAACACACATACACACTGACACCTTAACCCACATACACACTGACACCTTAACACACATACACACTGACACCTTAACACATACACACTGACACCTTAACACACATACACACTGACACCTTAACACATACATACTGACACCTTAACACATACACACTGACACCTTAACACACATACACACTGACACCTTAACACACATACACACTGACACCTTAACACATACACACTGACACCTTAACACACATACACACTGACACCTTAACACATACACACTGACACCTTAACACACATACACACTGACACCTTAACACATACACACTGACACCTTAACACATACACTGACACCTACACACACTGACACCTTAACACATACACACTGACACCTTAACACATACACACTGACACCTTAACACATACACACTGACACCTTAACACACATACACACTGACACCTTAACACACATACACACTGACACCTTAACACATACACACTGACACCTTAACACACATACACACTGACACCTTAACACATACACACTGACAACTTAACACATGCACACTGACACCTTAACACACATACACACTGACACCTTAACACATACACAACACATGACACCACCTTAACACACATACACACTGACACCTTAATACACACATAACACACTGACACCTTAACACATACACACTGACACCTTAACACATACACACTGACACCTTAACACATACACACTGACACCTTAACACTGACACCTTAACCCACATACACACTGACACCTTAACCCACATACACACTGACACCTTAACACATACACACTGACACCTTAACACATACACACTGACACCTTAACCCACATACACACTGACACCTTAACACATACACACTGACACCTTAACACACATACACACTGACACCTTAACACATACACACTGACACCTTAACACATACACACTGACAACTTAACACATGCACACTGACACCTTAACACACATACACACTGACACCTTAACACATACACACTGACACCTTAACACACATACACACTCACACCTTAACACACATACACACTGACACCTTAACACATACACACTGACACCTTAACACATACACAGTGACACCTTAACACTGACACCTTAACCCACATACACACTGACACCTTAACCCACATACACACTGACACCTTAACACATACACACTGACACCTTAACACATACACACTGACACCTTAACCCACGTACACACTGACACCTTAAACCACATACACACTGACACCTTAACACACATACACATTGACACCTTAACACATACACACTGACACCTTAACACATACACACTGACACCTTAACACATACACACTGACACCTTAACACATATACACTGACACCTTAACACACATACACACTGACACCTTAACCCACATACACACTGACACCTTAACACACATACACACTGACACCTTAACACATACACACTGACACAACACACATACACACTGACACCTTAACACATACACACTGACACCTTAACACACATACACACTGACACCTTAACCCACATACACACTGACACCTTAACACATACACACTGACAACTTAACACATGCACACTGACACCTTAACACACATACACACTGACACCTTAACACATACACACTGACACCTTAACACACATACACACTCACACCTTAACACACATACACACTGACACCTTAACACATACACACTGACACCTTAACACATACACAGTGACACCTTAACACTGACACCTTAACCCACATACACACTGACACCTTAACCCACATACACACTGACACCTTAACACATACACACTGACACCTTAACACATACACACTGACACCTTAACCCACGTACACACTGACACCTTAAACCACATACACACTGACACCTTAACACACATACACATTGACACCTTAACACATACACACTGACACCTTAACACATACACACTGACACCTTAACACATACACACTGACAACTTAACTTAACACATATACACTGACACCTTAACACACATACACACTGACACCTTAACCCACATACACACTGACACCTTAACACACATACACACTGACACCTTAACACATACACACTGACACCTTAACACACATACACACTGACACCTTAATACATACATACTGACACCTTAACACATACACACTGACACCTTAACACACATACACACTGACACCTTAACACATACACACTGACACCTTAACACACATACACACTGACACCTTAACACATACACACTGACACCTTAACACACATACACACTGACACCTTAACACATATACACTGACACCTTAACACACATACACACTGACACCTTAACACACATACACACTGACACCTTAACACATACACACTGACACCTTAACACACATACACACTGACACCTTAACACACATACACACTGACACCTTAACACATATACACTGACACCTTAACACACATACACACTGACACCTTAACACACATACACACTGACACCTTAACACACATACACACTGACACCTTAACACATATACACTGACACCTTAACACATACACACTGACACCTTAACACATATACACTGACACCTTAACACACACTGACACCTTAACACATACACACTGACACCTTAACACACATACACACTGACACCTTAACACATACACACTGACACCTTAACACACATACACACTGACACCTTAACACATACACACTGACACCTTAACACATACACACTGACACCTTAACACACATACACACTGACACCTTAACACACATACACACTGACACCTTAACACATACACACTGACACCTTAACACATACACACTGACACCTTAACACATACACACTGACACCTTAACACACATACACACTGACACCTTAACACACATACACACTGACACCTTAACACATACATACTGACACCTTAACACATACACACTGACACCTTAACACATACACACTGACATCTTAACACATACACACTGACACCTTAACACATACACACTGACACCTTTAACACACATACACACTGACACCTTAACACACATACACACTGACACCTTAACACATACACACTGACACCTTAACACACATACACACTGACACCTTAACACATACACACACTGACACCTTAACACACATACACACTGACACCTTAACACACATACACACTGACACCTTAACACATACATACTGACACCTTAACACATACACACTGACACCTTAACACACATACACACTGACACCTTAACACATACACACTGACACCTTAACACATACACACTGACACCTTAACACATACACACTGACACCTTAACACACATACACACTGACACCTTAACACATACATACTGACACCTTAACACACATACACACTGACACCTTAACACATACACACTGACACCTTAACACATACACACTGACACCTTAACACACATACACACTGACACCTTAACACACATACACACTGACACCTTAACACATACACACTGACACCTTAACACATACACACTGACACAACACACACTGACACCTTAACACATACACACTGACATCTTAACACATACACACTGACACCTTAACACATACACACTGACACCTTAACACACATACACACTGACACCTTAATACATACATACTGACACCTTAACACATACACACTGACACCTTAACACACATACACACTGACACCTTAACACATACACACTGACACCTTAACACACATACACACTGACACCTTAACACATACACACTGACACCTTAACACACATACACACTGACACCTTAACACATATACACTGACACCTTAACCCACATACACACTGACACCTTAACACATACACACTGACACCTTAACACACATACACACTGACACCTTAACACAGACACACTGACACCTTAACACACATACACACTGACACCTTAACACATACACACTGACACCTTAACACATACACACTGACACCTTAACCCACATACACACTGACACCTTAACACATACACACTGACACCTTAACACACATACACACTGACACCTTAACACATACACACTGACAACTTAACACATGCACACTGACACCTTAACACATGCACACTGACACCTTAACACACATACACACTGACACCTTAACACATACACACTGACACCTTAACACACATACACACTCACACCTTAACACACATACACACTGACACCTTAACACATACACACTGACACCTTAACACATACACAGTGACACCTTAACACTGACACCTTAACCCACATACACACTGACACCTTAACCCACATACACACTGACACCTTAACACATACACACTGACACCTTAACACATACACACTGACACCTTAACCCACGTACACACTGACACCTTAAACCACATACACACTGACACCTTAACACACATACACACTGACACCTTAACACATACACACTGACACCTTAACACATACACACTGACACCTTAACACATACACACTGACACCTTAACACATATACACTGACACCTTAACACACATACACACTGACACCTTAACCCACATACACACTGACACCTTAACACACACACTGACACCTTACACACACCACACTGACTTAACACACATACACACTGACACCTTAACACATACACACTGACACCTTAACACACATACACACTGACACCTTAACACATACACACTGACACCTTAACACATACACACTGACACAACACATGACACCTTAACACACATACACACTGACACCTTAACACACACTACACACACACTGACACCACCTTAACACACATACACACTGACACCTTAACACACCTTACACACTGACACCTTAACACACATACACACTGACACCTTAACACATACACACTGACACCTTACACACTGACACACACATACACACTGACACCTTAACACACATACACACTGACACCTTAACACATACACACTGACACCTTAACACACATACACACTGACACCTTAACACATACACACTGACACCATACACACTGACAACACATACACACTGACACCTTAACACATATACACTGACACCTTAACACACATACACACTGACACCTTAACACACATACACACTGACACCTTAACACATACACACTGACACACCTTAACACACATACACACTGACACCTTAACACACATACACACTGACACCTTAACACATATACACTGACACCTTAACACACATACACACTGACACCTTAACACACATACACACTGACACCTTAACACACATACACACTGACACCTTAACACACATACACATTGACACCTTAACACATATACACTGACACCTTAACACACATACACACTGACACCTTAACCCACATACACACTGACACCTTAACACACATACACACTGACACCTTAACACATACACACTGACACCTTAACACACATACACACTGACACCTTAACACATACACACTGACACCTTAACACATACATACTGACACCTTAACACACATACACACTGACACCTTAACACACATACACACTGACACCTTAACACACATACACACTGACACCTTAACACACATACACACTGACACCTTAACACATACACACTGACACCTTAACACACATACACACTGACACCTTAACACACATACACACTGACACCTTAACATACATACTGACACCTTAACACACATACACACTGACACCTTAACACATACACACTGACATCTTAACACATACACACTGACACCTTAACACATACACACTGACACCTTAACACACATACACACTGACACCTTAACACACATACACACTGACACCTTAACACATACACACTGACACCTTAACACACATACACACTGACACCTTAACACATACACACTGACACCTTAACACACATACACACTGACACCTTAACACACATACACACTGACACCTTAACACATACATACTGACACCTTAACACACATACACACTGACACCTTAACACATACACACTGACATCTTAACACATACACACTGACACCTTAACACATACACACTGACACCTTAACACACATACACACTGACACCTTAACACACATACACACTGACACCTTAACACATACACACTGACATCTTAACACATACACACTGACACCTTAACACACATACACACTGACACCTTAACACATACACACTGACACCTTAACACATACACACTGACACCTTAACACACATACACACTGACACCTTAACCCACATACACACTGACACCTTAACACATACACACTGACACCTTAACACACATACACACTGACACCTTAACCCACATACACACTGACACCTTAACACATACACACTGACACCTTAACACATACACACTGACACCTTAACCCACATACACACTGACACCTTAACCCACATACACACTGACACCTTAACACATACACACTGACACCTTAACACACATACACACTGACACTTTAACACACATACACACTGACACCTTAACACACATACACACTGACACCTTAACACATACACACTGACACCTTAACACACATACACACTGACACCTTAACACATACATACTGACACCTTAACACACATACACACTGACACCTTAACACATACATACTGACACCTTAACCCACATACACACTGACACCTTAACACATACACACTGACACCTTAACACACATACACACTGACACCTTAACACACATACACACTGACATCTTAACACATACACACTGACACCTTAACACACATAATTTTTTACCCCCCTTCTCCGCCCCAATTTCGTGATTACGATCTTGTCTCATCGCTGCAACTCCCCAACGGGCTCGGGAGAAGCAAAGGTCGAGTCTTGCTTCCTCCGTAACTTGACCCACAAAGCCGCGCTTCTTAACACCCGCTTGCTTAATCCGGAAGCCAGCTGCACCAACGTGTCGAACGAACACCGTTCAACTGATGACCAGAGTCAGACACAAAGAACCCCAGGCTGTAGTGATGCTGCAACACTGCGATGCAGTGCCTTAGACCTCTGCACCACTCGGGAGGCCCACACACACACAACTTTCTGCTTGACTTGTGCTTTCCTTTTGACATGTCCTCATTGGCTTGTTTGTCTCAATTATCCTTGCTTATTGGGCAGAGAAGATTAACCCATTAACTGACACAAAGAGAGAGAGAGAGAGAGAGAGAGACAGACAGACAGGCAGAGAGAGAGAGAGAGAGAGAGGAGAGAGAGAGATGATTGTATGATAAAAACAGCCTTAGGCATGGTATGAAAAACATACCACAACACCATGTACCATGAAAGAACACCCCCCTACACACACACACACACACACACAGAAACACACACACACACACACACACACACAAATGCATACCGGCCTAAAAGGGCTTGTCTCTCTAGGCTGACCAAACAACCATTCACCCCTCAATTAATGTAATGGTAGCCTGTGTGTGTGTTTCTATGTCTTTAAGTTCCAGCGTGTGTGCTTAAACTGTGGTGTGTGTGTGTGTGATGCCTCACCCTGTGTCAGGGCTCTGCTGTGTTTAACAAGTGAGGCGTATTAATGCTGTGTGTGCTCAGGTTTCACACATCAGTACACAGTCAGGAGGACTTCACCAGGGTCACAGGCTTTTACTATCTACCCCGCCTTCTTCTCCTCCCTCCCTCTCTTCATTCCCACATCCCTTTCTTCCTTTACCTCTTTCTATGTTCTTCGGTTCCTCCCCCTTTCCTTCCATCCCTCTCCTCCTCAATCCATCGTTTCACTCTATCACTCCTATCCTTCATCCCTCCTTTCTCTTACTCTCTTCCCCTCTCCCATGGGGATTCCATCATGCTCATTCTTTTCTGCCTCTTGAAAGTGTTTTACCTGTCAGCGCAGAAGAGACTGTCTAAGCTGCTCTGTAACAAAGGAAAAACAGCCTGCTGCCATCTCACTGAGAACACTACGGGAGGGAGGAGGGAGTGGGGAGGGGGAGGGGGTGGCATGACAGAAGGAAGAGATCAAAAAAGAGGGGTATGAGGGGAAATATGAGGGATGAAAAAAGAGGGGGGATGCAGTGGCTAAATTAATGAAGAGATGAAGAGAAGGGTAGTGAGAGGGATGTAGAGAGGGAGGTAGAGAGGGATGTAGAGATGGAGGTAGAGAGGGATGTAGAGATGGAGGTAGAGAGGGATGTAGAGGGGGAGGTAGAGGGGGAGGTAGAGAGGGATGTAGAGATGGAGGTAGAGAGGGATGTAGAGATGGAGGTAGAGAGGGATGTAGAGATGGAGGTAGAGAGGGATGTAGAGGGGGAGGTAGAGGGGGAGGTAGAGAGGGAGGTAGAGGGGGAGGTAGAGGGGGAGGTAGAGAGGGATGTAGAGATGGAGGTAGCGAGGGATGTAGAAGGGCAGGTAGAGAGGGATGCAGAGATGGAGGTAGAGAGGGATGTAGAGGGGGAGGTAGAGGGGGAGGTAGAGAGGGATGTAGAGGGGGAGGTAGAGGGGGAGGTAGAGAGGGATATAGAGATGGAGGTAGCGAGGGATGTAGAGGGGGAGGTAGAGAGGGATGCAGAGATGGAGGTAGAGAGGGGGATAGAGAGGGATTTGGGGGGGATAGAGAGGGATGTTGAGGGAAAGATAGAGGGAGATGTAGAGAGGGAGGTAGAGAGGGAGGTAGAGAGGGAAATAGAGAGGGGTGTACAGAGGGAGGTAGAGAGGGATGTAGAGGGAGATGTAGAGAGGGGTAGAGAGGGATGTAGAGAGAGATGTAGAGAGGGATGTAGAGAGGGATGTAGAGATGGAGGTAGAGAGGGAAATAGAGAGGGATATAGAGATGAGGTAGAGAGGGATGTAGAGAGATGTAGAAAGGGGTGTAGAAAGGGGGTAGATAGGGAGGTAGAGAGGGGGTAGAGAGGGATGTAGAGGGAGATGTAGAGAGGGGGTAGAGAGGGATGTAGAGAGAGATGTAGAGAGGGATGTAGAGAGGGGGTAGAGAGGGATGTAGAGATGGAGGTAGAGAGGGAAATAGAGAGGGAGGTAGAGAGGGGGTAGAGAGGGATGTAGAGAGGGATGTAGAGAGGGGGGGTAGAGAGGGATGTAGAGATGGAGGTAGAGAGGGAAATAGAGAGGGAGGTAGAGAGGGGGTAGAGAGGGATGTAGAGAGGGATATAGAGATGAGGTAGAGAGGGATGTAGAGAGGGAGGTAGAGAGGGATGTAGTAGAGAGGGAGGTAGAGAGGGAAATAGAGAGGGATATACAGAGGGATGTAGAGAGGGATGTAGAGATCGAGGTAGAAGGGGATGTAGAGAGGGAGGTAGAGAGGGATGTAGAGATCGAGGTAGAAGGGGATGTAGAGAGGGAGGTAGAGAGGGATGTAGAGAGGGAGGTAGAGAGGGAAATAGAGAGGGATGTAGAGATGGAGGTAGAGAGGGATGTAAGAGAGGGAGGTAGAGAGGGGGTAGAGAGGGATGTAGAGATGGAGGTAGAGAGGGATGTAGAGAGGGAGGTAGAGAGGGATGTAGAGAGGGAGGTAGAGAGGGAAATAGAGAGGGATGTAGAGATGGAGGTAGAGAGGGATGTAGAGAGGGAGGTAGAGAGAGCTGTAGAGAGGGATGTAGAGAGGGATGTAGAGAGGGGGTAGAGAGGGATGTAGAGATGGAGGTAGAGAGGGATGTAGAGAGATATGTAGAGAGGGATGTAGAGAGGGATTTAGAGAGGGATGTAGAGAGGGATATAGAGAGAGATGTAGAGAGGGATGTAGAGAGGGGGTAGAGAGGGATGTAGAGATGGAGGTAGAGAGGGAAATAGAGAGGGATATAGAGATGAGGTAGAGAGGGATGTAGAGAGGGAGGTAGAGAGGGATGTAGTAGAGAGGGAGGTAGAGAGGGATGTAGAGCGGGAGGTAGAGAGGGTTGTAGAGAGGGATGTAGAGAGATGTAGAGATGGATGTAGAGAGGGATGTAGAGATCGAGGTAGAAGGGGATGTAGAGAGGGAGGTAGAGAGGGATGTAGAGAGGGAGGTAGAGAGGGAAATAGAGAGGGATGTAGAGATGGAGGTAGAGAGGGATGTAAGAGAGGGAGGTAGAGAGGGGGTAGAGAGGGATGTAGAGATGGAGGTAGAGAGGGATGTAGAGAGGGAGGTAGAGAGGGAAATAGAGAGGGATCTAGAGATGGAGGTAGAGAGGGATGTAGAGAGGGAGGTAGAGAGAGCTGTAGAGAGGGATGTAGAGAGGGATGTAGAGAGGGGGTAGAGAGGGATGTAGAGATGGAGGTAGAGAGGGATGTAGAGAGGGATGTAGAGAGATATGTAGAGAGGGATGTAGAGAGGGATTTAGAGAGGGATGTAGAGAGGGAGGTAGAGAGGGATATAGAGAGAGATGTAGAGAGGGATGTAGAGAGGGGGTAGAGAGGGATGTAGAGAGGGATGTAGAGAGGGATGTAGAGAGGGATGTAGAGAGGGAGGTATATAGAGATGGAGGTAGAGAGGGATGTACAGAGGGAGGTGGAGAGGGAGGTAGAGATGGAGGTAGAGAGAGCTGTAGAGAGGGATGTAGAGAGGGATGTAGAGAGGGGGTAGAGAGGGATGTAGAGATGGAGGTAGAGAGGGATGTAGAGAGGGAGGTAGAGAGCTGCTGAGAGGGATGTAGAGAGGGATGTAGAGAGGGGGTAGAGAGGGATGTAGAGATGGAGGTAGAGAGGGATGTAGAGAGGGATGTAGAGAGATATGTAGAGAGGGATGTAGAGAGGGATTTAGAGAGGGATGTAGAGAGGGAGGTAGAGAGGGATATAGAGAGAGATGTAGAGAGGGATGTAGAGAGGGGGTAGAGAGGGATGTAGAGATGGAGGTAGAGAGGGAAATAGAGAGGGATATAGAGATGAGGTAGAGAGGGATGTAGAGAGGGAGGTAGAGAGGGATGTAGTAGAGAGGGAGGTAGAGAGGGATGTAGAGCGGGAGGTAGAGAGGGATGTAGAGAGGGATGTAGAGAGATGTAGAGATGGATGTAGAGAGGGATGTAGAGATCGAGGTAGAAGGGGATGTAGAGAGGGAGGTAGAGAGGGATGTAGAGAGGGAGGTAGAGAGGGAAATAGAGAGGGATGTAGAGATGGAGGTAGAGAGGGATGTAAGAGAGGGAGGTAGAGAGGGGGTAGAGAGGGATGTAGAGATGGAGGTAGAGAGGGATGTAGAGAGGGAGGTAGAGAGGGAAATAGAGAGGGATGTAGAGATGGAGGTAGAGAGGGATGTAGAGAGGGACGTAGAGAGAGCTGTAGAGAGGGATGTAGAGAGGGATGTAGAGAGGGGGTAGAGAGGGATGTAGAGATGGAGGTAGAGAGGGATGTAGAGAGGGATGTAGAGAGGGATGTAGAGAGATATGTAGAGAGGGATGTAGAGAGGGATTTAGAGAGGTGTGTAGAGGGCGAGGTAGAGAGGGATATAGAGAGAGATGTAGAGAGGGATGTAGAGAGGGGGTAGAGAGGGATGTAGAGATGGAGGTAGAGAGGGATATACAGAGGGAGGTAGAGAGGGATGTAGAGAGGGAGGTAGAGAGGGAAATAGAGAGGGATGTAGAGATGGAGGTAGAGAGGGATGTAAGAGAGGGAGGTAGAGAGGGGGTAGAGAGGGATGTAGAGATGGAGGTAGAGAGGGATGTAAGAGAGGGAGGTAGAGAGGGGGTAGAGAGGGATGTAGAGAGGGAGGTAGAGAGGGATGTAGAGAGGGATGTAGAGAGAGATGTAGAGAGGGATGTAGAGAGGGATGTAGAGAGGGATGTAGAGAGGGAGGTATATAGAGATGGAGGTAGAGAGGGATGTACAGAGGGAGGTGGAGAGGGATGTAGAGAGGGATGTACAGAGGGAGGTGGAGAGGGAGGTAGAGAGGGATGTAGAGAGAGATGTAGAGAGGGATGTAGAGAGGGATGTAGAGAGGGATGTAGAGAGGAGGTAGAGAGGGATGTAGCCCTCAGTGGCTTCCATGTGTTTAAAAAGTGAGCTTGACTGAGGTGTCGGACTCAACAACAGTTGCTATCCATTGGAGGACTGCAATTGTTTGCCCCAAATTCTGGGGCGGGGCTTAGTGAACATTCAACTGTACACCCAACAGACCTACACAAGGCCTGCAGTGGGACAGCAGCCTCAAAATCATCAGCTCAATCAAAGGCCCCTGCTCTCCCTACCAGAACACAAGCCAAACACACAAATACACACAGTCTCAACCTATAAACCACTCAATTCAACTCAACCCAATCCAATGGCTACTTCTCAATCGGTCTCCCTGTTTCTCTGCCTTTCTCTCTTATTAAGAAACATGCACCCCCACAGCTGTGTGTGTGTGTTCAGCACTCTGTGTGTATGTGTGTGTGTTTTGTGTGAGAAAAATCCTCTCCCGTCCATAATCTCATGGCGTATCGTTAGCTGTTTCCCTCACAGAGTATTATTCTGGGATTAGCTAGCGCTTTAGCATTAGCCACGGCCCACAGGGCGGGCCTTGGAGAGGCAGCCATCTTTAAACAATGCCTATTGATGAGGAGCTAAGAGGCTCAACTCTCTGACTGGGCTCCCTCTCCATATTGTTCTTTATTTTTCCGTCGCCTTCTCTCTCACCCGATCCTTTCTGTATTTCTCTCTCTTTCTCTCACTACCTCCCTCTCTTTTCATCGTTCTCTACTCTCTTTTAGCTCTCTGGCTGTCCGTCTTTCTCTCTCTGGTAAAACGTATTGCTTGCAGGCTGATACTTAGCTCTTGAAAGTGAATAACGAGGCAAACATATTCATGGAGAACTCCAGTTTTACAAGACTGCCTCACCCACACACACACACGCACGCGCACGCGCACACGCACACACACACACACACACACAAACCCCAAAACACAAACAAAAAGCATGGAGCTATTCGGTGAAATAGCTGTCCTCAGCCAGACTAGATCATCCAGTAATGATGCTCTCCTAGTCTCTGATCATCAAGAAAGGCTCTTTGTCTTTCAAAACGGACAACTGACTAATAATGGGGAAGCTGTATACATTTGAGTAATTTAGCAGACACTCTTATCCAGAGCAACTCACAGAAGCAATTAGGGTTAAGTACCTTGCTCAAGGACACATCAACAGATTTTTCATTTAGTCGGCTCAGGGATTGGAACCAAAAACCTTTCGGTTACTGACCCAAAATTGTGAACCGCTAGGCGATCTGCCACCACCATGGATGAGAGGGGAGGAATAGCAGCAAATGGAAAACAACTCCAAACACAAACACAAATAGCTGGCAAGGTGCAAATAAAGCTGGCAGAGTGAAAGAAGAAGCCGGGGAGATAAAGAGAGTATACAGGTAGAGAGAGAGAGACACACAAACACACCCTACAGAGCCCCAGGACAGCAGCACAATTACACCCAACCAAATCATGAGAAAACAAAAAGACAATGACTTGACACATTGGAAAGAATTAACAAAAAAACAGAGCAAACTAGAATGCTATTTGGCCCTACACAGAGAGTACACAGCGGCAGAATACCTGACCACTGTGACTGACCCAAAATTAAGGAAAGCTTTGACTATGTACAGACTCAGTGAGCATAGCCTTGCTATTGAGAAAGGCCGCCGTAGGCAGACCTGGCTCTCAAGGGAAGACAGGCTATGTGCTCACTGCCCACAAAATGAGGTGGAAACTGAGCTGCACTTCCTAACCTCCTGCCCAATGTATGACCATATTAGAGAGACATATTTCCCTCAGATTACACAGATCCACAAAGAATTCGAAAACAAATCCAATTTTGAAAAACTCCCATATCTACTGGGTGAAATTCCACAGTGTGCCATCACAGCAGCAAGATTTGTGACCTGTTGCCACGAGAAAAGGGCAACCAGTGAAGAACAAACACCATTGTAAATACAACCCATATTTATGCTTATTTATTTTATCTTGTGTCCTTTAGCCATTTGTACATTGTTAGAACACTGTATATATATATATAATATGACATTTGTAATGTCTTTACTGTTTTGAAACTTCTGTATGTGTAATGTTTACTGTTAATTTTTGTTGTTTTTCACTTTATATATTCACTTTGTATGTTGTCTACCTCACTTGCTTTGGCAATGTTAACACATGTTTCCCATGCCAATAAAGCCCTTGAATTGAATTGAAATTGAATTGACAGAGAGAGAGAGACAGAGAGACACAGAGAGAGACAGAGAGAGAGAGAGAGAGAGAGAGACAGAGAGAGAGAGAGAGAGCTCTGCACGCAGAATTCTGCAAAAATATCCTCCGTGTACAACGTAGAACACCAAATAATGCATGCAGAGCAGAATTAGGCCGATACCCACTAATTATCAAAATCCAGAAAAGAGCTGTTAAATTCAATAACCACCTAAAAGGAAGCGATTCCCAAACCTTCCACAACAAAGCCATCACCTACAGAGAGATGAACCTGGAGAAGAGTCCCCTAAGCAAGCTGGTCCTGGGGCTCTGTTCACAAACACACCCCACAGAGCCCCAGGACAGCAGCACAATTAGACCCAACCAAATCATGAGAAAACAAAAAGATAACTACTTGACACATTGGAAAGAATTAACAAAAAAACAGAGCAAACTAGAATGCTATTTGGCCCTACACAGAGAGTACACAGCGGCAGAATACCTGACCACTGTGACTGACCCAAAATTAAGGAAAGCTTTGACTATGTACAGACTCAGCGAGCATAGCCTTGCTATTGAGAAAGGCCGCCGTAGGCAGACATGGCTCTCAAGAGAAGACAGGCTATGTGCTCACTGCCCACAAAATGAGGTGGAAACTGAGCTGCACTTCCTAACCTCCTGCCCAATGTATGACCATATTAGAGAGACATATTTCCCTCAGATTACACAGATCCACAAAGAATTCGAAAACAAATCCAATTTTGAAAAACTCCCATATCTACTGGGTGAAATTCCACAGTGTGCCATCACAGCAGCAAGATTTGTGACCTGTTGCCACGAGAAAAGAGCAACCAGTGAAGAACACGCACCATTGTAAATACAACCCATATCTATGCTTATTTATTTTATCTTGTGTCCTTTACCATTTGTACATTGTTAAAACACTGTATATATATATATATATATATATATATATATAATATATGACATTTGTAATGTCTTTATTGTTTTGAAACTTCTGTATGTGTGATGTCTACTGTTAATTTTTATTGTTTATTTCACTTTATATATTATCTACCTCACTTGCTTTGGCAATGTTAACACATGTTTCCCATGCCAATAAAGCCCTTGAATTGAATTGAATTGAATTGAGAGAGAGAGAGAGAGAGAGAGAGAGAGAGACAGAGAGACAGAGAGAGACAGAGAGAGAGAGACAGAGAGAGAGAGAGAGCGAGACAGAGAGAGACAGAGAGAGAGAGAGACAGAGAGAGAGACAGAGAGAGACACAGAGAGAGACAGAGAGAGAGAGAGAGAGAGAGAGAGAGAGAGAGAGAGAGAGAGAGAGAGACAGAGAGAGAGAGACAGAGAGAGAGAGACAGAGAGAGAGACAGAGAGAGAGAGAGACAGAGAGAGAGACAGAGAGACACAGAGAGAGAGAGAGAGAGAGAGAGAGAGAGAGAGAGTGAGAGAGAGAGAGAGAGAGAGAGAGAGACAGAGAGAGAGACAGAGAGAGAGACAGAGAGAGAGAGAGAGAGACAGTGAGAGAGAGAGAGAGAGAGAGACAGAGAGAGAGACAGAGACATTGTTTCCCTGTGTTAAGCCAGGGAGTGCAGGGTACCAAGTGGCAGTCAGTCAGTAGCCTGGGCGGCATTTGGCCCACTGTCCCCACCAATCACATTCCTCCTCTAACCCTGACAGCCAGCTCCCACTGCAACACTCCTCTTTGCTGCCAAATACCCGTGCACATGCGCATATGAGCACACACACACACACACACACACACACACACACACACACACACACACACACACACACACACACACACACACACACACACACACACACACACACACACACGACTGCGTGTGCGTATGTGTGCACATAGGTGCATTCCTGTGTGTGTGTGTGTGTGTGGGTGTGTGTGTGTGTGTGTGTGCACGCGTATGCACATGTGTGCATACAACCACACACAAACACAGGCAGCTCCATTTTCAAATACGGATAACAACTGAATTAACACTGTGTGATCCTCTGCCAACACAGGAGGATGCAGCTTCACATATCCACAGAGAGAGAGAGAGAGAGAGAGAGAGAGAGAGAGAGAGAGAGAGATGGAAGGAAGGAAGGCAAGACAGTCTGAAATGGGTTCTATGTGTGGAGTAATCTTTGGTTAGCCTGAATATTCATTACCTCTCTCCACCTCTCTCTCTTTTCTCTTTCTTCCTCTCTCTCTTCTCTCTCTTTCTATTTCTCCCTCTATCTCTTTCCCCATCCCTGTCTCTCCCTCGCTTTCTCTCTCTATATATTTCTTTCTCTCCCTCTCTCCACCCCTCCCCCTCTCTCCGTATGGAAGATAAAAGGCAATCACAGTGCCACTTGTGTGGAAAAGAGTGTACCATCAAAACGTTTGTGTTGAAAAGACAAGGGGGCACCATGTCTGTTTGATGCCCATGCAGCGCTCTGTCTCAAGAGCCAGAGCAGAGTGGGTGAGAGGGGTGAGGAGGTGACTGGGCAAGGGGGCACCATGTCTGTTTGATGCCCATGCAGCGCTCTGTCTCAAGAGCCAGAGCAGAGTGGGTGAGAGGGGTGAGGAGGTGACTGGGCAAGGGGGTAGAAGACCATGAGGGAGAGGAGCAGACTCACGTTTGTGGGTGAGAGGGGTGAGGGTCAGGGTAAGGAGGTGGGGTGACAGGGGAGAGTGGACCAGAAGCAGTCTTCTCTCTCTCTCTCTCTCTCTCTCTAGAGTTGAAGGAAAAATAAATGGTCTTTCTCTGTCTATTCTCTCTGTAGTCCTCTAAAGGTGCCATCAAATCATCTCCTTTCCTTCAAAACAACTAGTCTGTCTTAGTTCCCTCTGCTCATTCCTCCACTCTCCTTTTCTACCCTCCTCTTCTCCTCCCTCCCCAGTTCTCTCCTGCCCTCCCATCCGATTGTCTCTCCATCCTTACAAGATACTGAGGCTTTGCCTCTGGTAGATTACACAACATCTGTCATAATTCAATTACAGGGGAACACACACACACACACACACACACACACACACACACACACACACCTCTCCTCACAGAGATATGAGAGGACTTTTGTCTGTACACAAATACATTTCTGTGGCTATTTATTCCATGGTTATTTAGGGAGAGCGATATCAGCTTCCTTCAGAGACCAGAGACAACAGAAAGCAGCATCCCTCTTTGGTCCTCAGCATTTATAGAACACAGACAGAGGCACGGCATTCCAAGAATTCATCATCTTTTGTTTCATATTTCACCAGATTAGTCAGAGAGAGCAACGGTGATATTATAGATGCTATGGATCACTGTAGAGGGGCTTTCTACTGATCACACACAACACATTACAAGAGGTAATACAACATGGTTCCAGTTGGTTGGATCATGGCCACTTTAATAATGTAAAAATTGATGTAATAAATGTATCACTAGCCACTTCATATAATGTTTACATACCCTACATTACTCATCTCATATGTATATACTGTACTCTATACCATCTAATGCATCTTACCTACACCGTTCGGCCATCACTGATTTATATATTTTTTTATGTGCATATTCTTATTCATTCCTTTACACTGTGTGTATAAGGTAGTTGTTGTGAAATTGTTAGGATACTCGTTGGATATTACTGCATTGTTGGAACTAGAAGCACAAGCATTTCGCTACACTCGCATTAACATCTGCTTCCCATGTGTATGTGACAAATAACATTTGATTTGATTTGGTGCTTGTAACATCAGACGAATACGTTTCATCCCTACATTGGCTCAGAAATGTTGGATAATGTTTGACATATTTATTCTTGACGTACATTGTAAAACAATAAAACATAAAGGTCTCTGCTGAACCCTCGAGAACCCACTCAAATGTCAGGAAAAAATTATTGATGGGCATCTTTCAAGATCAACCTCTGACCCCTCACCCATGACCCCTAACCTCTGATCCCTACAGTATATGCTGCAAAGACCATGCCTGGTCAGCCTACTGGTGTGTGTGTGTGTGTGTGTGTGTGTGTGTGTGTGTGTGTGTGTGTGTGTGTGTGTGTGTGTGTGTGTGTGTGTGTGTGTGTGTGTGTGTGTGTGTGTGTGTGTGTGTGTGTGTGTGTGTGTGTGTGTGTGTGTGTGTGTGTGTGTGTGTGTGTGTGTGTGAACGTGCATGCATGTGTGAGCCTGTGTGTGTCCAAGTGTGTGTGTGAGTGAGTGAGTGAATGAGTGTGTATGTACGTGCATGTGTATATGTGTAAAGGGGTGGATGAGGGGTGGGAAGCGTCATGTTTTCACTGACCGGGGTCTTTAACATGTCAGGGTCATTTATGACCCAGGCCGCTGTTAGGGCAACATTCTGTTATAACTGCAGACAAAAGACCAGGGGCGAGGGGGATACAGGGAAGGGGCAGGGATAGAGGGAACGGGGAGAG